>NC_081347.1:71095822-71237060 GCF_029784015.1 Lycium ferocissimum
AGAAAATGCATTAATCACTTTTTAAAAGCTTGGCCAAACACTAATTGCTACTCAAAAATTTTGTTTTAATTAATTAGCCAAACACAAACTGCTTCTTATCAAAAATACTATTTTGAAAAGCATTTTTCAAAATAAGCGAATTTTAGAAGCTTAGCTAAACATGTTATTCGTTTGTGTGTCTTTCCCTCATTTTGTAGTAGACGTTGTTGTTGATGCATATTTTTAAGATTTTTTTTTTCTAAAAAGAAACATCAAATGTGACTCTTTAGAGATAGAGAAGAACGGTTAGATATAGACAACTCCATTTAATATAGTAAATAAGAAAAAGCTATTTAAATATTATACACATATCAACACAAAGATTAATTTTTATTGAAGTTCATCTCTTTCTTTTATGATTCTTTTATAAAATTCAAGTATTTCTGGATGACTAAAAATCGTTACTGATAAAGAAATTAAAGAAAAAGAACAAAAATAAGTAACAATAATAAAATAGCTTAAAACGTAAAATTTAATCTTTTTGAGTTTAAAAATTAAAGAAGATTTGAATATTTTTAATATTCAGGTATTAAAAGATTATTTCATATATTCAATTGGACTTTTATGATTGCACGTAGGGCGAATCTATTTACTAGTTTATCTATAACACTCCCCCTTGGATGTCTATTTGATAAATAATATTGTCACGACCCAACTCCGTAGGCCGCGACACGTGCCCTAGTTGGACACTCATACGTACCTTAACCTAAATTAGCAAAATATTACAAATAAGCAGAAATAATAATTTAACAAGGACAAGTGGGCATGCCGCACGAAGGCCGATAAGGCCGTCACAAAACATAGATAAACTCTAAACGTACGCAAATCTCACAAAACATATACAGAACCCACACCACATGTCTACAGACCTCTACAGAACAAAACAAAATCGCATGACGGGACAAGGCCCCGTCGTACCCCAGAATGAATATGTACAAATGCGACGAAAAACTTTTATACCAAGTTACGGAGCTCAGGACAAAGGAGCACTTCCAACCAGGCGAGCAAACAACCTGGGCGGGCGAATCGGCAAACCGGATACGTCAGTACTGCGCGGCACGAAACGCAAATTTCCCGAAGAAAAAGGGGGTCAGTACGGAAAATGTACTGAATATGTAAAGTAGAAACTGAAATAAATAAAGCTAACATCAGAACAGAATGTGCGGAATACAAACGAAATGCATAGGTAATCAAAATGCGTATCAGAAATCATAAGTAATGCGTACGTAAAACATATGCAAAAGCCGGCCCCGCTATGGGACTCGGTGAACGAACGAAGGCGCCCGGCTTCTCCGGCGCCAAACACATCATACTTCGCAGTAGGAATATCTCCGAAACAAATCATAACATACCAAGTGGCCACATCACATCACATAATCGGATATCGACATAAGCGTACATGGCACATCATACACCGTAACCCATGCACGTATATACCTCCCCCTCACACCGGGCGCGGCGAACAATGCGAGAGACATACGCTTGAGAACATATCCTGGCCCGGCTCGGTGGGGAAACATTGGGCATCCACGAGTAGAGTAGTGAGAAACTAATGCATTAAAATGACATATATATTTCCGAGACTCGGTGAGGCATATCGAATAACAAATCAAATCAATGAAATCGGACGGAGTCATAGTACGTACCTTTCAGACATCACGGAGGATTATGTCGGAACAGAACGTTCGGATTCGTGGTACATATCAAAACGCATCATAGGACTTAACGGAATATTTAAAACACTTTTTTAAGTAATAAATAGAGGAGTGGTTAAAACGTTTCCTTTAAAACCGCTCGAAGACAAGTTATAAACACAAAAGGGTAAAATCGGAAATAGTGAACCCACCTCGGATCAAGCCGAGGCGGACGAGAAATCATAAACATTAAACTCCGTAAAGTTATCTAGGAAGGTTTTAGAGCGATTCAAAATCATTTGCGAAAGGTATGAAGGTTTAGGCGCACTTATATCCAAAAACGGCATTATGGTTCAATTGTATTGAATGAAAAAAAGACTCAATTTTAGATGCGATTCCGAGAGATAGGAGCGGCTCCAAGGGCCAATTCGAAGCTAGTACACCTATGTCGTGCCATGAAAAGGAAATGAAAAGCTTTACATACCTTTCTCGCTTGTTAAGCTCGTCGAAACTCCGGTCTGTTTCGTCGAAAATCTACGCAAATGGTCATTCTTACCGGCACTATTCATGCAAGTTGACATTTCAATCTTTGGTTTCTATTTGGCTACCGAAATTTCGCGAAGACTTCCCCTATAAATATTCCGCCCCGAGAATTTAACTCCAATTGTCGACAACAACCAAACCCACAACATTAATTCACAACAAGAATCGCATACTAATCACAAATAGTCTTCTTTCGACATAAGGCCACACTTCCAAACTACTTCACATTTCAAACCAACATTAATGTTTACATACTCATTTACTTACCAAGATCATCCCACCATCATTTGGAGACATTTCATATGATTTCACACATTACTCGCAAAATACACAAATTTTCCACCGAAACCATAACTCGTCCAAAACTTCCATTCTTCGACAAACATATTCATAACATATTTCCATCTTCCAAATTCATCAACAATCATCATAATTCACACCTTAACAACTTCATTATCTTAATATCATAAAATCACATTAATACGACATAATTCTCTACATTCCATTTCAATGCTAACTTTCATCATTTTACTTCCATTTACATTGCAAGGATCACAATAACATAATTAACATACTAAACAAACTTAATTCACTTCCATCCTACAACACCATACCACACGGCCAACATACCATTTCCCAACTTCATCCAATTTTTGTTCTACTTTCATTTCCAATACAAATTCCATAACATTCATAACTAGAATACAACAAAAAATTCAACACACCTTGCCTACATAACCATGCATACACACGGCTACATGCACACACTCCTATCCACTTTGCCAACTTCTATATTTTCATATATTTCACTCAATTTCATACACTACAACACAAATAAACCTTCATAACATAACAACAAAGGATCAATTCTTACCTTTTTCCTCAAGTTTCTTCACTTCACCAATTCATCCAAACGACGAAACCAACGGGTTATCTTCCGAAATAATTGCACCACGTCGTAGAGGGACCTTGAATTAGTATAAATGGCACAAGAAAACAATTTTGGAAGCAAGATTAAGAGACTTGGAAATCTCTTTTTCCTCCTTTTTCTCCTTCGGCCGAGGGCCATTTTTTGTGGAGGTCTTCAATTTTTCTTTTGCTTTCTTGAATTTTCTTGAAGCCTCCTTGTTCCTTAAATAATTAAGTGATCACATGCATGATCACATGACCACCTCAAGGGCTTGGGCCAACCATGATGTGGCCGGCCACCCCTTTTTCCTTGGGCCTTAATTTCTTTTAGCATTTTGAGCCCAATTTCCCATGGATCACATTTTGCAATTTCCGAAACCAATTTCCAAAATTCCAAGTTTGTCCTTAGGCCCTCTCTAGTGTTTCCACATTCAAACTTCCATAGCCGACACACACACATTTTAAGAAAAATCCAAACATGATCTTTTTCCTCACAAACCAAGGTTATTTCCAAATTTTCGAATACGCATAAAATGCGAGGTGTAACAAATATGCCTCATTAAAACCTTACTAGAAAAAAAACCAGTGGCAAAAATTCTAGTGAAAGAAAAAGAGTACACATTTCTAATAATACGCCATTTGGTTGCCTCATTAAAAACCTTACAAGGAAAACCCAGTTGGAAAAAAACCTTGAAAGGGAAAAAGAGTACAACGCGTATTAATTCCCCCTGATGAGAACTTTAATCCGAAAACTTGAATCTTCACATCTTCACTTGAAAGTTGCAGTTGCTATAGACTTGGTGAATAAATCAGCAATATTATCACTCGAACAATTTGTTGCACGTTGATATCACCATTCTTTTGGAGCTCGTTTGTGAAGAACAACTTTGTTGAAATGAGCTTTGTCCTCTTATGAATCCACTCTTTAGTTGGACTATGTATGTTGCTATATCTTCAGTCTTTGGATAGAGTTGCATCGGCATATAAGATTGTTGACATCACTCCAAGTGCATTCCTGACTTGGTTTATAAACAGATGTTATCTTTATATGATTTGACTGTCATGTAAAACAACATTGTATGACCATAATCCCTCATAGTCATAGCAAAATATATAAATACATCAATTGCATAAAGATATGGCACTTCAGGACCAAAAAATTCTGCAAGTTTCTCATTTTAACTTCTTTCAGCAGATAATCTATTTCTTTTTAAAACTCTTCAAGAGTTTCAATAATTCTCAAGTCATCAACTTGCACTAACAATATGTGATTTTGATTTCCACAAAGACATAGGATAAATGCCCTTAGTCAATAAACATTCATTAAGGTGATTAAACCACATTCACCTTGCTTGATTTAATTCATATAAGAATAAGGCCAAACCCATAAGGAGACACCCACGATCGGCAAGATTTTTCGCTTAGACATATCAAATAAGCCTTGTACCTATTGAGCACCCAAACTACATTGAATTTGTTCCGATTAGGCACTTTTCGCTAACATGGCATGGTGAGTATAATACACTCAAAATCAGCGCGTGAGAGGCTCTATTTAGCCAACTTTCATTTTACTTTTCTCTTCTTCTTCCCCTTTTCTCCCCGCCATTTTCCGACCACCATTTCCTCCGTTTTACCCACAGGAACCACCATTTCTGCACTACTAGATGACCTTCTTCTTGAATGTCTCTCAAGGGTCTCTCATTCTTCACTCCGTTCTTTGCTTTTGGTGTGTTCTCGTTGGTCCTACCTTCTTGATTCCCCGACTTTTCACCTTCTCCGTCACCGGCATAACCTTTGACGTCTTACCGTCTTCGCCGTGATTTGAGATATTTCTGCAATTTAGTGATTACCTATCTTCAATTGTACTATTGAGTACTTGGTGAATACAATTGCTACAGTGCTATCTTCTTCAATTGAATGCAAGGTTCTCAGAACTGCTGACGGAGAGGTTATGCAAATTGGTGGATTGATCTCGAGTCACCCTTTTTACGGTTAGTTACAGATTGGGCAGCGATTATTCAAAGAAGATTCTCTTTTGAATATGGGTCTTTCTATTATTTGTTCTCGATCGCTTTTCATTTATCGGTGATTGGTCGAAAAATTTACGTGATTGGAGGGACGGCGATGCTCCGATGCGATAAATAGACTAGTATTGTGGTTCTGAGACAAGGACTGATTTTTCTGAGGATGAAGTTTGCCGTGGAGCTAGTTGATGGAAAAATCTTCGTCATCGGCGATTGCGCAAGTGCTGCGGCAGTGGACGATGAGAGGATCTGGAAAGAAAGGGGGAAGGAGGGGGGCGGGTAGGTGGGGTGGGGTTTAGGAAATAGATATTTTTATTTATTTATTTGCTGAAAGATATTTTTCTCCTTATAATTTATTTTAAATTATTATTTATGCACCCAAATGCCACATGTCCTCTTTTAATTAGTCATCATGCCACGTCATCCACGAGTGTATTACACACACTTAGTAATTTTAGTTGATTGTCAAAAAAGTGCCTGATGTGGCGTGATTTTACGCAACAATCGATGCTTTTCGGCTATAAGTTTTACTTGTTTTTAAGCAAGTCTATGTGATTTTACGTGTTTTTATTGTGTTTCAGGTATTATGAGGTCCCGAGAGCCTAAGTGGGGAAAACAAGCAAAAAACAAAAAAATTGGATGAATAAAAATTGGAGGAATAAAGCGGTGTGAAGAAGAGATTTGGAGCAAAATTAAATTAAAAGTGGAAAGGTGCGAAATGGATGGAACTCACGTTGAATTAATAACATAATTGAATGGCTAATGATTAGGTGATGATGATGGTAATGCTTGAAGTGCAAAGTAGATGGGAGAATGAAAATAAAGTTAAAGAGACTAAAATTGAAGTGGAATTGGTGGCAGCAAAGTTCAAAAAAATTGGAGGTTTTAGACCTTCAGTGCGCACAGCTATGGCATGGAAAAGAGGCCCCTGGAGTTTATTTCCTGATATGCTTTGCCAGACGCGATACGCCAAAGGGTGGTCCGAAATTCAACCCTTCCCAATTTGTTTTGGACTCAATTATTTTATTTGAGTTTTTTCCTACACCTGTAAATAGTCCATAAGACACAGTTGTTTTGACATCTTTGGCATAAAACACAAGTTTGGAGACTAGAGTTCCTACATAAATATTCTTTCTTTTATTTGAATATTGTTTATGGAAATTCTTTTGTGACAATTGAGATTGATACTCTTGTTTTGCTTATTTATTCATCGACATTATTTATATTCAAGTAAGTTCTTGTTATTTTAATTATTCTTGTTCTTCAACGTTTCTCAAGGGATTAGCTAATTCTAGGAGTCACCCATTTATTGTGTTTGAAACTCGGAAGAGGAAGAACGGGATTGAGATAGAATAATTAACATGAATTTGGGGCGTTAACCCTCATCTAATGGAAATTGACCTAGGAATAGGCGATACCACTTGTAGCCATATTCAGGTGTTCTTAATGCTCCTAATTGCTTGAGAAATCTTCAATTGGGTAGTCTAGTTAATCTTCGGGAGAAGTTAATTTAGAGTCATTATTCGAGGCTAATTAACATAAACTTGCTATTATTTATAATTCATGAAATAGATTGGATCGTTACTTGAGAAATAGATTCCTTAATTCCTTACTTGTGGCCATTGATCAATTTACTTGCTTTCTAGATTAGAATTTATATTTCCGTATTTTATCAAAACCTTATCAAAAACAACCATTGATGCGTTCGGTCTAGCTATTGTTAGTGATAACTAGTATACTTACCCGCGCGATGCGCGGATAATACAAAAAAATTATAATTCAAAATATTATGCGTCAAAAATAAAAGTTGCATGACTACTTCAAGTTCATACTCAAAAGTACAACAAAATTAATCACAATCTTTAATACTCTGTAATATCTTTTTTGGTTCACACAACCAACTCTGACATATGCACATTGACATAAGTTCACACATAACTCTGATATATGCACGTTGACATAAGTTTCAGTTGCATTTTAAGACCTTGTTTGATACTCTAATTCATCTTCATGGCAGCAACACTGATAGGATGAAACATCAAGCAAGTTTGGCTAAATTCACTCAACACACTAAGAATCAAATAAATATTTATTTTAGGATGTTCTCAAATAATCTTTTCTTTTAGTCTCTCAAATCATGATACTGCTGATTCGTTTTACCTCAAGAAGTTATGAAAGCAAATAACATTTGTATCTTCTAGATCCCTGTACACAACATCAAAACTTAGTTCTATCATGCCCTATTTCATAAAAAGTATGAATATTTTTTGGCACCAATAATACAATCAAATAACGGTTAACATTTCACCTATAACATAATAAAGCCACCATCAAAATAACAGATAAGCATAACCATTCCATCACCCACAAGGGTGGAAAGAAAAAAAAAAATAGAACATAACAAAACAACATGATTATTGTGACAGCCTAACAGCTGAAAAAGATCAATGTTAAATCATAACTACACCACCTTTAACATAAACAAAAACTCGGTTACGGAATATATACTAAAGTAGTATAAAATATAAACCTTGTATTCCAATGGCAAAGGTAGGAAGAAATCAACATATAGGAGTAAGACATTAACTCAGTTCACTTCTTTATTTGTGCAAGATTTATATTTTTCATCATAATTTATCCTTTTCTTCCCTTAAAATTTGTTTTTCTAGAGAGTAAAATAACAATTCACTTCTTCATTAGAGTAAGCTAGACTTAGTGATTTTAGTAATTAGTACTCACTATTTAATATTCGTGCAATTAGAAATTAAATCTTTCTCTTCACATTTCAACATAAAATTTCAAGTTTTAATTTCAGTAATTGAAATTATGTACATGAAGATTATTAGAGTTTTGATCTCAATAATATCATTTAAACGTTCTCTTTTTCATATTGAAGATTAGATATCTCAAAGATGAACCCTGAAAACAAAAGACTATTTGAACCTATATGAAGATTATCTTGGTAGCGGTACACACTTGGCCGACGGATAAGATTAAAGGCTTCACAAGTCCAACAACAATATTTGTATAATAGGATTCTACAAAATATTTATTCACAATCTGACAATACCAATTGAAATATTAAGCAATATCAAATGAAAGTATTTTAATAACCTATGATCACAAACAAAATAGTTCTTTTATCTATCCTCATCTATTTAAAACTCAAACACTATTTAGTATTGAATTTTGAACCTAAAGGAAAAGAAAATTTTCTATTCAACTTACATTACACTCTCAGAACATATGAGCATCAAAAATTACAACCGAGGCTTAACCCTAACACCAACTACGGAAAAAGACTCATTTGCTATTCGTAAACACACAAAAATCTTGTAGCCTAATGATCAGAATTAGAATAAAGTCATCAACTCTCAATATTAGATACAATATTATACACATACATTCTCTATAAATATTTACCACTTCACATGAAAGCAATCCCCACCATGTAATGGTCATTTGCGAAACAATGACAAAATTTATTATCGCCGCCTTTTATATTTATAAAAAGCTAAATCACAATAATGGCATAATTAGATACTTAGAGAAACAACATGCTATTATCTATAAATAAATTAAGTATGAACATTGTACCATATATGTACTTAATTCTTTTAGGATTTCTTATACCTGATGTAGACATGCTTACTATCTTAAGTTAAGGTTGTAACGTTTACGCTCGAACGAATAAAGATTGTTACGTTGAAATGCTTTAAATTTTGGAAAACCCTTTGTTATAGCATTATTTTATATACTTCCTACTGATGTTTCCATATTTTGCGTAAATGCTAAAGTGCAATTAGAACACTCGTCTTTATTTAATATCTACAACCTGAAACTAATGCCTATCTTCAATTTCGATTCCAACATTTTATTTAACCTGATGACTATTTGATACTTTAACCCGATAGAAACTTCCTAAATCTCCTTCTCCGTGCCTTTTTTTTTTTTTTTTTCGAAGGCGATTTAACTTTGCATATAACTCCTTGTATCTTGATAGAGAAGAAACATAAAAGTAAAATAGTGTTGGGTTTGCTTCTATAAATGAAAAATAGGCTATCAAAACATAAGAGCTTTAAAATTTAGTGTGATTCGTATAAAAATATTTCCCAGTACTAATAGGCAAAAAAATAGGTCTCTTGCTATGAACAAAGAAAAACTATAATTATTGGATCAAGAAGTTAAATATGAAAAACGCGCACAATTAAACTTATTTAATTGTGGCGTGAGATTGTTGATATAAATCAAAATGGGAGAACCGTGATAAGCGATAAATAGACCACCTACAATCCTGCCAACAATTGTTCCTTCCTGATACTAAAAAAAGAATAAACACAAACAACAAAGTTTCTTGGGAAAAGATGAAACATAAACATACCGTCTAATAATTGATGAAGGAGCCTCCCTTATGTACAAATGACTAACAAAAACTGCCAAGTCTCAGGCCGATAAGGAACTGTATCTCCATATCCAGTATATACCTGCACACAGAAATCATATGAATAATCTATAACATAAATTAAATAGACTGGAAAAATTAAAAAAATTCACATTGACCTTTCAAATGTACAGTAAAATCTATAAGAAAATCTATCTACTGCTATTTTCAATGAAGATGAAGATATCCCCTTATCTTTGATTTCTTCATTGCCTTCCCACTTCCCCACCTCCGTGTTAATTTCCACTTCCCCACCTTCATGTCCCCGTTTATTTCTCATTTCCCCCTTTTACGATTGGTTTTGTCTAGAACGTGGCTATATAAATGTTTTAAAAATAAATATTAATTCGCATAGATTTTTTAAGATATTCCAATCGTTAGTTTAATTTATACAAAACCAAAAAAAAAAAAAAAAAAAAAAAATTCAAAGTTTGAAGGAAATGCATAAACGTGGGCTTCAAGACCACTACTTAAAAACCAACTGTTCAGTTTTTTTTTTTTCCCCATTTTATCAAGACCACTTTCTTTAAAAAATATAAATATTTATTTAATTATTTTTTAATTCAAAAACACTAACTAAATTAACTAATTAATAACTAATGTAACCACTTTTTGTCCTAAAACTATTCTGTTTTTAATAATATAAATATAGATATAGATATTAATTCGGATAGATTTTTTAAGATATTCCAATCAGTTAGTTTAATTTATACAAAACCAAAAAAAAAAAAAATAATAATAATAATAATTCAAAGTTTGAAGGAAATGCACAAACGTGGGCTTCAAGACCACTACTTAAAAACCAACCTTCAGCTTTTTTTTTTCCCCATTTTATCAAGACCACTTTCTTTAAAAAATATAAATATTTATTTAATTATTTTTTAATTCAAAAACACTAACTAAATTAACTAATTAATAACTAATGTAACCACTTTTTGTCCTAAAACTATTCTGTTTTTAATAATATATAGATAGATTCCTAATTTGCTTAAATTGCCTACATATTGTTCTCTGTGGGATTCGATCCCAACCTTGTTGGGTTACTATATTTGACAACGTCCGCGTTATACCATTAATAGGTGTAATTTGAGCGTATCAGTGCCTAATCGGAAAAAATTCAATGTAATCTGGGTGCTCAATAGGTACAAGGCTTATTTGAGGTGTTTAGGTGAAAATTTTTGCCCACCACAGGTGTCTCCCGATGGGTTTGGCCTAAAATAATGAACAAAACTTCTAGAACTTGTATATGCTTCAGGCATTCAAAATTCTTCAAGAATTTTCATGTAAATTTTGTCAGGTGACAATATCCATTAATAGTTAAATGAGTGGCATTTTCTGGACTGCAGGTCCAAAAAGCTTGAAGCTTACCAAAATGCATCATTTCACTTGGTAATAATGTCTATGTTGGCATGCTTTATAGACATAGAATTTAGATCCCCACAATCATTTACAATATTGCGCTATATGGTTCCAAAGATATAGTTGACGATATATCATTTATATCGGTTCACAATGTGACATAACTTATTGAAATCTCATCACTTTCATTATTTTAGGTACCTAAACCTCTCATGAGGTTAAACCTCATGAAGTGTTATGTCGTATGCTCTTCAAGAGCACATTGCCTCCTTATTATGACCATTTTGATCATTTGCTCTTCTCCCTTTTCAATGGTTATTTCATTTGGAATCGATTGATCTACCATGCTTCATGCATGTTGTATACTTTGTCCTTCAGGGACATTAATATTAATAGGAGTATTTTGCAGTTGAAATATGAAATTAGTTTTGCGTCAGTAATGCTTCTAGCATTTAACAAGAATTACTTTTTGAATGAGAATCATGCTAATGATAATTCACAACATATTTCCTAGCTACTTATCCCACTTATGTTAGAAAAACTAACATATATCCCATCTTCTTTGGGAGAATCCATCTTTGTGCATCATGGTAGATTAATTAATCATATACCACACATAAAAAAGTGTTGATGGAAATATCTGGTTCCTAACCCTGAACCAATTGTAAGGGGAGAATTTTTCATAATTTATTGGTCTGAAGCATACAAGTGATGTTGTATACAATATATTTTATCTTAGACCAGCACATGAAGCTTTGTTCTCATAACCAATGGTTTAGCTATTTAGTGGAGGCATTTCTCACCAAACCAGCTTAGATATAAACCAGCATTATCAAGATGGATTGTCTTGATTACATAATCTGAAAATTGTGCTCTTAACTCAATTATTTTGAGCAAGTAATTTTGTAAATGTCAAACTTCAGGTTGACAATAAACGCACCTGTGACCATCTCATTGATGCATCCATTTAAGATATCACATAATAGGTGAACGGGCCCATATTCACCTTTTATATTTTTCCAGAATTTAGAGAATTTAATCCCAACGTTGGCCAGTATTTCAACTTATCATGAGAACAAGCAACAAAAATAAATTCTTGAAGAATCTTCTAGTTCTTTAATATATGTCAAATACTCAATCTGCACATCATATTTGAATCGGGATGGCCAACCGCTCATGCCGACTAATTATTTATACTAGTAAACTTCAAGTTTACTATTTCATGTGTGATTTGTTTTAAACTTCTGATTTACTATGACATGATTATTTTTTTTTTTTGCGCATCGATAAACTTTTGGTTATCGTGACATGTGATTTCATCATGCTTATATTGTAGTACACTTTGGAGAATAAGACGTGTAACCTTTCACATAGATATTTATTATCCACCATGATTGTGGAGATATTTGATCATCCCATCATTTTAGCTACAATATGACAGTCATTTACTTTAGTAAACTTCGGGTTTATTACAACTTGTATTTCTATCATAACAACTTCATATAATACAATCTCGAATGAATAATATAATAGTATGTAAGCTCTTTAGAAGCCTTTAATTTATTATCCATAATCAAATATTGTTTAGACAATACTAGTGCCATAATCTTCTAGACAAGTAGTTAGCTCTTCTGGAGCCTTTTATCATTCATTTTGTACTACCAAATACTGCTTAAATATCATTGGTATTATAGAAAGAATCTTAGTTAAACACTGATGGTGTCAAACAAAAAAACAATAATTAAATAGACATGTAAAGACAATAGTAGAGTTCAAAATTTGCTACTTCGGGAGCAGATTTATGAGTTTTCTATTTCGGGAGCAGATTTATGAGTTTGCTACTTCGGGAGCAAATTTCTGAGTTTACTACTTCGGAAGTAAAACATAGATTATTTAGATTTTCTTTCTCAATTATTCTACCTCTTCTGGAGGTGAGTCGTGATAACTTCACAACTAATAGCATGTCTGCATTTATAATCTTTACTAAATATATCACATTCACTTCTGAGAATGGATCTGTATTTGTAACATTTATCAAAAGTTCTATTCTTCAGGAATAATCATTTGAACGTGTCTTGACCACATCAAAATGTGATAGCTTAAAGCATCTTTTAAGATATTGCTACTTGAGGAGCAAATCGAGGGGTACATATAACATAGATAATATTTCTCTAACATATCTTACATGAGAATTATAATAAGCCATGAAGACATGAAATATATAACCACTTCTGGTAGTTGTCAATTTCTTATGAACTCTACTGGAGTTCAAATGTATCTTCAAATATGAGATATTTATAAGATTGTCATAGGAGTACTTCTGTATATTGGTAGATAGTAACTTAGAAACTCCAAGTTTTGATATGTGCCAATAATAATGAAAATAGCTTACTTACAACAACTAAAACTACATGACTGTTGATATCAAATACAATTTCCAGACATTCATTCATAAGAGAACGTAATCATTATTAAGCTTTACATGGATCAAAGACCCATTTTTAATCTCTTCAGCACATTCATCCATAAGTTTCGTATATGTTTCGTTTATAGGCATCAAGCTTTGTGATTCATGACTTTTATAAAGATTAACTAAGTTTGTTGTCAGGCCACGTGAAATTAAATAATCTAAATACAGTACAAGTATGACCTGTAAGCTTTACAAATTCATTAGCTAGTGATATGCCCAAATTACACCTTTAATAGTAGGAGTAAGCGGTCGTTGTCAAATATAGAACCCAACAAGGTTGGGGTCGAATCCCATAGAGAATACAATGAAGAAATATACTAGTTGAGTATAACGCTTGACTCTTAATCTATATTTCGATGGAAGGGGAATATAACGATGTTTGATTTTGGTCTTTGACCATTACGTCTACGCTTTGTTGATATGAGATTTAACTATTTGGAAGTCGAACTAAGGTTGTGGTTCCAATGGAAAGTAATGCACTTGGGTATCACTTCAACTCATTTTTATGGAGAAAATGTTTTAGGATTTATGATTTTAATTAATTGAATAAAGTTTATAAGAAATACAAAAATAAATCTAGTTAAATCTCATATAGTTGTTTCTTTGAATAAATAAGTTTGAATTCATGAATTTCTTTTTTAAAATCCGCTTAAGGTATAAAGTTCACTAGCCTATTAGAGATAAATAAAATTTTACGTAAAAAGTATATAAATTATTTAAAAGTGTTTATAAAAATTAATATATTGTATATATATAATTATAAAAATTATGTATAAAATTTATCGGTTCGGTTCGGTTTTTTCTTCAGTTTGATTTTAGTAAAATCAAAACCAAACAAAATATTATTGGTTTTTAAAAAATCAAAACCAAATCAAACCGAACCTAACCCAAGTAAGTATCAGTTTGGTTTTGATTTTCAGTTTGGATCGGTTTTTAACCAAACCGTGAACACCCCTACAAAGAACATTTAAATATGTGATTTAAATTTGAGCCGAAATTATGAAAGAAGGGTTAATTTAGATTTTAATGTCTTACGCAAAAGAAAAAATGAAACCATGCGCGTCGCAGCAATCATTGGAGTGAATCCAGATCTTGTAGGATTATTGAATGATCGGATGGTTTGAGTACATGTTGGCTAGACCACGGAGAATACCTCATGTTTTCCACTTTATACGATCCTATTAGGAGTAATTTATATTTAGGCCTCATTTGTTTGCACTTAATGGAGGTCTGAATCTGAATGGTTCAGACCTTAGGCCATTAAGTGTACTAGTATTCGTACCCGCGCGATGCGCGGACAAAATTAAAGAATACTAATCATATTAAAATGTGATTTATGAGATACTTTTCACTTTTCGAGAGCCAATTTGATTAAACTTTAAAGCTAAATTGGAATAGATTAACTCAATATTTGAAAATTAATATTTTATTTGAAAAGTACATGAAAAATAAGTTATAACTTTTACCATATCAATTTGGTAAAAAAATATATCCCAAGATGATAATCAAAATTCATGCAGTTTGAATGTTGGGAAGCGAAAAGTATACATAAATTGGGATAGAGGAAGTATAAACTTTTGTATCCAAATCAAGCATTCACCAAACTTACCAACTATCAACACTATGAATAATTCAAATCATTCGACAAATAATTTTCTTTTTCCAAACATACGTTGTGAATTCAACGTTCAATCTCCATTAGCTCTTATTTTGAATTAGTGATGTCCTTGAGAAAACTTCTCATCAACATTCTTGATCTCCTACTCTACCAAAACCTGGTGTTGAAAGAAAAAAACAAAAAAGATCAAGAAAGTCAATCACCTTTATATCATAATTATGCAAAACAAAGATAAAATCAAGAAACTACACATAAAATACAAATTATAAACACTGAAAATTTTAAGCAATGAAAAGCAAAAGCAAGTAGGATGTTTGGAGAGTTGGTTGATGGCATAAATAGAACGATTCTAGAAATTTATCACCCTTTTTTTGCTTAATAATTTGCATAAAAATAAATATACCATAATTATGTATCATTATTGATTGATATTCTATTATTTATTCTATTATTTCATACCTTATTTATGTGTCCGCCTCATCATTTTTGTAACTTCCACTCAAATCCTTCTTAACGAAGTTCTCCTTAAATCTCCCTTAATTTTATGTAACTGATTACTTAATTATCTCCACAAATTTCCGGAAGATTTTCTGGACTCATATAAGGCATCGGTTGTTTTCTAATTAGTGATTATTTTTTTTATTATTTATTAAATAAGATATAGCAGATTAATAAGAAAGAATGCAAAATTAAAAAAATACATAAATAGAAAAAAGCCGAAAAAGGAGATAATTTTTTAACCATTTTTCCACAGAAATATATGGCTAACTATTTCAAATTCAGAATTTGAATTAAACATTTTAGAATTTATAATCAGTTACCTAAATTTTAAGGGGTAATCAATTTTAAATTTTTATTTCATTATGGGGGGGGGGGGGGGGATTCTAATATTCCTTATATGATGATATTTGAATTGCACATATTTTAACTTTTAATTCAAATTCAAATTTTTTATTTCAGTTCAAATATTTGTATTAGAATATTTTCTCTACATAGAAAGAGAAATATAGAAAAGGAAATTGATATTTATAAAATTTAGTTTATCAGAACCATAAAAATTGTCGATTTGATTTTGTTAGTACCCTAGCATGAAAGAAAATCTTCCTCTTAAAAGGAAGTACCAAAATTGTTTTGATGTGTTCCATTTTTTTACTTTTAGGAAGGATAGTCATTTGATTAGTTTAAAAAAGATAACTGTCTTTCAATTTAATTCAAATCCTATTTTTTATTTATTTATTTATTTTAGGTTTAAATTGTTTTACATCTATATATAGTATGAACTTGGTTTAAAATTCAAAGTAGCATTATATTTTTTTCCTGCTAATTATGCTAATATTGATTCGTTCTATTATTAATAAGAAATGTGATAAAATCTAATTGTTGATATCTCAATTTCGTTAAGACTCATCATTTTCTATATTCCTAATAGATTACTTACACAGTAACATTTTAAAGTGAAAATATTAAACAAATGAATTTTAATCATGATTTTTTGATACATTTTAATTTTGATATTGCATTCAATTTAATCATACGGGTGCTCTTCATATGGGCTTGAATTTATCTTAATTGCAGAAAGTAATAAAGGACAATATTATATCTTACCATTTAAAGGAGCATTGTTGACTATAAATTAGAATTCAAGAATACCAATTAATAATTTTCTCCAATCAATACACCAAATTAGGTGAGTTCATTAAATAATGTCAATTAATTTCTTTTTTACATTGATACAAATAGATTTTGTTGCCAAGTGGCTTGTTCATATTACGCCACTTGGCTTAATATTAAGCTAGACTACCCTCCTTTTATTATAATATAGATATAGATTAGTAGTAGTAGTAGATTATTAAATTAGGTAATACTTTGAACTATAATTAATAACTTCTTTAATAATTAATGCAAATAGAATTTGTTGCCAAGTGGCTTGTTCATATTACGTCACTTGGCTTAATATTAAGCTACACTATTCTCCTTTTATATATATATATATATATATATATATATATTAGTAGTAGTACTAGTAGTAGATTATTAAATTAGGTAATATTTTGAACTATAATTAATAACTTCTTTAATAATTAATGCAAATAGAATTTATTGTCAAGTGGCTTGTTCATATTACGCCACTTGGCTTAATATTAAACTAGACTACTCTCCTTTTATATATATATAGATATAACTGTAGATATAGATATTAGTAGTAGATTATTAAATTAGGTAATATGTTGAACTACAATTAATAACTTCTTTAATAATTAATACAAATAGAATTTGTTGCAAAGTGGCTTGCTCATATTACACCACTTGGCTTAATATTAAGCTAGACTACTCTCCTTATGTGTGTGTGTGTATATATATATAGATTATTATAATAATATTAACAACTCTATTACTATGTGTTGATAATATCGTATGAGTATATTAGGTGAGTTCATTATTATTTTCATTATTATTATTAACAACTACTACTACTATGTGTTGATAATATTGTATGCGTATTTTACGTGAGTTCATTATTATTATTATTATTATAATAATAATTATTATTATTAGTAGTAGTAGTAGTAGTAGTAGTAGTAGATTATTCAATTCGGTAATATTTTGAACTACAATTAATAACTTCTTTAATAATTAATGCAAATAGAATTTGTTGCAAAGTGGCTTGTTCATATTACGCCACTTGGCTTAATATTGAGCTAGACTACTATATATATATATAGTAGTAGTAGTAGATTATTAAATTAGGTAATATTTTGAACTACAATTAATAACTTCTTTAATAATTAATTAGGTAATATTTTGCCAAGTGGCTTGTTCATATTACGCCACTTGGCTTAATATTAAGCTAGACTACTCTCCTTTTATATATATAGATAGATTATTATTAGTAGATTATTAAATTAGGTAATATTTTGAACTACAATTAATAACTTCTTTAATAATTAATGCAAATAGAATTTGTTGCCAAGTGACTTATTCATATTACGCCACTTGGCTTAATATTAGCTAGACTACTCTCCTTTTATATATATATATATATATATATATATATATATATATATATATATATATATAGAATAATATATATAGATATAGATAGTAGTAGTAGATTATTAAAATAGGTAATATTTTGAACTACAATTAATAACTTTTTTAATCATTAATGCAAATAGAATTTGTTTGCACTTAATGGAGGTCTGAATCTGAATGGTTTAGACCTTAGGCCATTAAGTGCATTTGTTTAAATTAAGATCTAAGTACTTATTAGGTCTGAATAGGTCTTAATTATTAAGATCTTAAACCAAGTCTTAATATCATTAAGAGGTATTTTTGTATGGATAATTTTTACCACCAAACCCCCCACCCCCACCCTCCACCCAACCATCCATCCCCACCCCCACCACCCTACCCCCACTCCCCACCACTCCACTTTCACCCCCACCCCCACCACCAACCCCAACCCGCCCACCCCACCACCCCTACCCCCACGCCACCCCACCTCTAACCCCACCCACCACGCATCCATCCCCACCCCACACCCTAACCCTCCACCACCCCTCCAACCCCTCAGCCACCCCACCCCAAAACTACTCACCTAGACCTACCCACCACCACTACAAAGCATCTCCACCATTGCTAGCGCAAATAAATGTTTCATTTTTTTATCAAATAATATTTTATTTTATTAAATTTGTATTTATTTTCTAATATTTAGTTACTTTTTTATTTGGATTATATATTTAATGTGTTTAAATAAATATATTATGCACATTTAGATGTTGAAAAACAAACAGTCTTAATCATTCAGTGTTCAGACCTAGAGACAACATCTTAACCATTCGGATGTGCCTTCAGATTCAGACGTCTTAATTTTAATGAAAACAAATGAGGCCTTAGTCTGGATAGGTCTTAATCATTAAGATCTTGAACAAAGTCTTAATATCACTAAGAGGTATTTTTGTTATGTATGAATAATATTTACCACCGCCCTATCCAAAACCCCCCCTCCACGCTCACCCTCCACCACCCAACCAACCCCTTTCCACCCCCACCCCACCACCTTAACCACTTCTCTACTCCACTCCCCGCTACCCACCCCACCATTAATAACCATCTCTACGATCACAACCACCATTACTGTCAATTACCACCACCCTCACCCTCCCGACCCCCTTCCAACCCCCACCCCAACCTCCACTACCACCCTCACCACTCCACCTACCTATCTTTACCTGCCCACTCTCCACCTCACTACCTCACCCCCACCACTAACCACCTCTGCCATCACAACTATTACCACTATAAGCCACTATCACCACTGTAGCCTATCCTTACTGTCAACCTCCTCTACCATCATAACTAGCACCACCCCAACTACTACCAACACCATCGTCAATCACCACACATTCTTAGTCACCACTAGCAACACCACCAATTAACATCAACTAACTCCACCATTATAACCACCACCATCGCTACCAACCGCCACCGTCACACCAGTTACCCAACAACCTCCACCATCACAATTATCACCACCACCACTACCAAGCATCTCAACCACTACTAGCGTACATGAATGTTTCATTTTTTAATCAAATAATAATTTCATTTTATTAGATTCAGATTTATTTTCTAATAACTGCATACACTCTACCCTTCCCAGACCCCACTATATGGGATTTTACTAGGTATGGTGTTGTTGTTACTTTTTTATTTGAACTGTATATTTATTATGTTTAAATAAATAAATTATGCACATTCAGATGCTGAAAACAAACAATCTTAATCATTCAAAGGTTCAGATCTAGAAACAACCTCTTAAGCATTCAGATTCAGACGTCTATCTAAACATAAATATTGGGAAAAGCAGCAAATTAAGTAAAACATTAACTTACATAGTTTGTTGTGGCTTGAATGATGGTACTTATTGGTAGAGTGAAAATAAGGGAAATTTGGCATAAACATTCAGTTGGAACTTGTAAGTAGATGAGGGTGTTGAACCTTTTTGAAAATTTTATATTGAACAAAATATTCAGTATTTGAACTTAAAAGGTCTAAAAGGATTGCCGACCTGCATCTGTTGAGCGGTTTTGGAGCCATTTCCTCAGGTCGTGGGGCAATGTCTCTCTAAAGGGTATTTTTTCGAACACTTCGTGGTCGTCAAATAAGCATGTCGTGTTGGTAAGCACTTGTGTTCCAGTTTTGTAGTAATGCGGGTAACAAAGATGTAGTTATTAAAAGACTTGATGAAATAAATATCCTTAACGCAGGTAACTGTAAACAAAACATGACGATGGAAATGATGGAAGAACGTCGATGTTAGGAGGAAGCAAATCCAGAAATAGAACAAAGGTGAAGCAGAAGTAAAACAAAGTGGCTGAGAATGGAAAAGCAATATACCTGGCCAGTCTACAGGGATTTCGTGCGCAGCGATGAAGAATTGCAAAGTGGAGAAATTTGGTACGAAAAAAGGAGAATAGGGAGAGCGAAATAAGACGGAATGGTGAAGAGTTTAGTTTTTCTGGCCGTGACTTTTGAGATTGAATGGCAAAGCGGTGGTTTAATTGTTAGTTAGGCGGGACCTATGCGCATTAATGTTGTTTACACGTGAAAGGGAATTTAAAAAGGGAATTAATTTTCAAAAAATTGTACAAAAAGATAAATACCATTCCTACGTTCTAGTTGTCTTGGCGTCAGGCCATTGTCACTTTTATATATATCTTGATCAATTTGCGCGACTTGCAGCTCATAAAAGACATTTTTAAATTCACGAAATATATAATTTTGTAATACAATTGAGATAGAAGATATAAAATTTTAAACACAAAGATTTAAAAAAAGAAATTGACATTAAGAATTAAGATGGTATGATCAATGGTCATGAATCAACAGAGGAAGTAGAAACTAAAGTATCATGTGTAGTGATAAAATATATCTTAATGCTTCAGATGGTATATGATCATGGAATCATGAATCAACCGAGGATGGCTGACCTTATTTTTAATACAAGTTCCCAATTTGGAGGTAATGCATTTGCAGCAAATGCAAGAGCAACATAAATAATTTTTCGTTTGCTCGGTGAGTTCACTGTAAATAGAAATCATAAAATTGAATATTCTTTTGGATGTGTTAATTTAAGAATGGTATGTTTTCTGATAAAAAACAGAATGATACACATTAATTTGCTTGGACTATGTGACGCTTATGAGCTTTTTTCATAACACCTTCCCCAGTTTAATGTTCTTTCAGCAAAAGGTTACAAGGTTTCTTTGTTTTATGGCACACATTTTGTAAAGCATTTATAGGCTCACAATTTTTATGCATAATTGTTTCTTATTTCACCGGTGTCTCATGTTGGCAATCGTACTTTTGTGGTGTTTGGGTGAAACAAATAAGTACTTTTAAGAACTTGTTTTTAAATAAAAATAGCAAAAATAAGCCAAAAGCCATAAGAATCATACTTGTGTCATTACTAAGGTCCAGTAACATCAGACATGTAAGACTATAATATAAATTGCTTGATATCTGTAACGCCCCGTAAACTTGAACTAGGTGTGAACATGCAAAAATCTAGTATTAAGATGATATTATGTCGATATGAATCCATTCTTGATGAATTCGGGTGGAAGATGGTCATTTTGAAGTCAAACCAACTAGTGAAGTTCTTAAGGCCTCTTAAATTCGCCTAAGTTTTGGTAGGTCTGTCTTCTGGGCAATTTTCATGAAAATGTGTTGTGAATTTGGAAACACTTCCTCAATGAAAGTTGTAGATATTTGAAATAGCTTTCCAACGGTAGGTCGCCCAGCCCAAACGGAGTTACGTACAAGAAGTTATGTCCATTTTACCGAACACTGTGCAGAACCGACACACGCCGACTTTTCAGGCGCGTGGGGGCGCGTGCGATGGCCCCGCATCGCGGGCCGATCGCGAAAGTCTGAGTATTGAGCTGAAGAACATTGAGAGATGGTCCTGCATCGCGGACCAATCGCGAATCGGGTCGGATTTAGGTCAAAAAGTCGGGTTTACGCGTTTTCAGTTATATTTAAGGTTTGGGGTTTATTTCTGAAGACCCCATTCACGAAAATTTACCCTAAAGTCAATAAGAACAAGTCCCAAGCCTCAAGAACCCTAAAAGGTAAGTGTTATCATGATTCTAGGTTGAATTCAAGTCTCTATTCCCTTTCTAACATCAAACCCATGATTCTTAACATGATTTTGTGATCAAAACCTAGGGTTGCAACATAATTCTTTCCAAAGTGATTCAAGCTAGGGTTTGGGTGTTCTTCATTAGAAAAGTGATTTGTTAAACTCTGTTTAACAAATTAAGGTATGTCTCCCTTTTAAAAACCTTATTTTGAATGTATGTCTCCCTTTTAAAAACCTTATTTTGAATGTATGTCTCCCTTTTAAAAATCTTATTGTGATTTGTATGTATCCCTTTTAAAAACCTTATTTTGAATGTATGCTCTTCAAAAATAAAATCCTTTTTAACTATAAAGGTGATTTGTATGTCTCTTTTGAACATACTGTTTCTATCGGTTTTTACGAGCTCTTTGGTTGTGATTTGTATGTCTCTTTTAAAATCACTTTTGAAACCATTGTTAGGAGTATTAATTTTATTGAAGATTCTTTAATGAATGAAAGGAAAAGTAATTCTTCTCATGGTTCTTGAACTCCAATTCATGACTAAATGGTGGTTAATGTGTGTGAGGGGACAAACCCACATTAAACCTAGATTGTAACAAACCCTATATATGTATATGATATTATGAATGTCTTCCTCTATAATGAAGGAGAACGATTGGTAATGATATTGGAATTCTCTTGATGGATGATTTAACTAGTTACTTGAAAGGTTGTTGACTCATAAAAGTATGTTATTACGAATTGTGGAAATTGAAACTTGTTTAAAGAAGTGAAACGTTTTCGGACATTCTTTGAAACGATTTATCTTTACGATATGGCATAACGAACCTTAATGGTAAATGGTGATGTGACTACCTTGAGATGAATTGTAATTCGACTTTTATGCTATGAACTCTGTTGGTGTGCTTATGCCTAGCCATTCGGGAAGATGAGTGGTCACCGAGGATCTCATATTCCGGTGTGCTTACGCCTAGCCATTCGGGAGGATGAGTGGTCACCGAGGGTCTCATATTCCGGTGTGCTTATGCCTAGCCATTCGGGAGGATGAGTGGTCACCGAGGATCTCATATTCCGGTGTGCTTACGCCTAGCCATTCGGGAGGATGAGTGGTCACCGAGGATTTCATATTCGGTGTGTTTATGCCTAGCCATTCGGGAGGATGAGTGGTCACCGAGGATTTTATAATCCGGTGTGGTGCGTTGTGACAAGGGGAACCCTATGGTGATCCCCTCGATGTGATTTATTCTTGGGCACGTATTGGCATGTGTGACATTCTTATTCTCTTATGGAATTGTTGATGACTATCTTAATTGATCAATTTGAAAGGCATATTTGAAAGTTGTAACTTGACAAAAGACTTTATAATCGGTTTTGATAATTCTTATTAAGATACACATGCCGATTACTTGTCTTATATTGAGTAATGGTTTTGTAAAGTTGTTTAACAAATGATATTAAGAATCAAAAAGTGGAATGACCGTTTTTATGCCATCTTCTCGGAATCGATTTCTTTATGTATTATTATATTTTATTTTTATAATATTTGTCCCCGAGACACTCACTGAGTACCCAGTACTCAGGCATACCATTGTTGTTTTTTATGGTATGTTAGGTATCATTGAGGAGCAGGTTCGTGATACGCCTACGACTTAAGAGAACTTGCTGCTTCGAGACTATTCGGTGAGCCCACATGATTGTTCGTGGGGCACCATTCTATCTTTACTCTTCGCCTTTTAGTTTGGTCGCGTCCGATGATTTAGACATTCATCACTATCTTAGAAGCTCCATAGTATACATTCTTGTGGGTAGTTGTTGAGTTTTGTTAACTCTTGGGCATCGTCGCGTTTGATTAACTTTTATGATATTAAAGACTTCCGCTGATTTAGTTTATGTATTCATGATTTGTTACATTTAATGTATAAGCTGTTGGAGGCGAATGTTGAACCCGGCGGGTTCAAGTATTATTATTATGTTGTTTAGGTTCTTTCGATGTTGTTTATGACATCGGATGCCGGTCACGTCCAGGGTGGGTTTTGGGGCGTGACAATATCCATTATCAAAATGGCAAGCAGAATACCGAAAGATGTTCTATGCTTCATGGAGAAGGTAAAAGGAAAGTGTTCTGGATCAGAATATTCAATTTAGGAAAATCCTTCCCATATACAAATGCACATCAAGTAAAAAGTAGATATGATTTTCTTGGAAAGCACTTGCATTCTAATGGATCATACACTTGTGATGTAGGCACCTAGAAAATGGAAGTAGGTTGTTGGAGCAATAGGTTTTGTGTATCTCTTTTATGATGTTGCTGATAACTCCAAATAAACTTAAAGGATCTATCTTCAGGTCTCGACTGAACAAATTAATCTTCCCAATTTGGCTCTGTTTGGAAAAAATATAGAGAAAGAGGAAGTGAATGCGACATGCTAGTATCTCTTGTTTAAGCAATTAAGTCTCAGTTTATTTTCTTCTTCCACAACCTCAAGCAATTTCTCCTCCCATATATGCTCATCTCCATATACATGGTATTAACTACTAACACATCACATATTAGGTTTGATTTAAAACTAAGTTCTCGACTCTAAAGATCTACCTTTGTACTTGCATTAAAATAATTAGCAAGTATTGCAGAAATATTGAACCAAAAAAAAAAAAGAAAAAAAAAAAGAAACAATTTTTTGCTTGAAATCTTTTAAAGTTTTGGATTCAACTCTCATTTTCAACATGGAATCAGAGTAAGTTTGAACTCAGACCCATTAGACCGGTCATCAATCAACCGATCTTTTGAACTTCTAAATCTTTATTTGAATGGATGTATTAATTATTTCTCACTTATCTACGTAATCTGTTCAGTTTTCAAGACTTTGTAGTGAGTCTTTATGGTTCACACATATCCAACTCCAATGCTTGCAAGTTGACACAAGTTTCATCTGCATTTTAAGACCTTGTCTGTTAGTCTTTATGGCAGTTCTAAACTACATTAATCAATTAAGGAATCCGGCAAGGCATCTCCATATGAGTAGCACAAATAGAATGAAACATCAAACCAACTTAGCCTAATAGTATCACTCTTGTCTCTTGATAAACTAAGAATCCGAAACAGATAATAGGATATTTTATTTAGGAAGTTTTCAAGGAATCTTTTCTTTGATTCTCTCAAATCGTAATACTCTTAATTTGTTTTACCTCCTGAAATTATCACTTCTCAAATGTATAAGAGTGTCCATCACAACTATGAGAAAACTTGAGTAGTATTGGACGAAAAGCAACTTACTTTATTCATACTTGCATCTACAAATTTAACAAAACTAAAGCTAAGCTGGAACTAACAAATAGATTTGGATGGTACGTGATGGTTTGCTTTCCATTTGCCTGCTCAATAAAGCATTATGGACGCTATATTTCTTTGAAAAGACAAAGGACGATTCTGTAAGGTAGAGCCGCTTGTAAATTATACAGTAGAAAATAAGTTTACATTGCTTTATTTTAGTTGTAGTAATGTAGCTTTTAAGAAAGAAGAATATATTTTGGATTCTTTACCTGAACTATTGAAATATATACAAATAATCACCTCAACGTCAATAGAAGGTAGCATCCATGATTGCAGGACCAATGATTTATTTTGTTGCCTTAACAGGGCAGTATTTGTTTTATTCCAGGCTGCACTGCCGTGAACAAACCTACGATTTATGAACAAAATCAGTTCCAAACCAACATTTTACAATAAACACAAAGGCCAATTCTCATTACAACTTTCTAAATTGTAGCCATGATAAATATACCAAGACATTCCCATTTCAAGACCAAACATCATAAAAGCATGTCTGTTTATTTGGATATAATTGCAGGAATCTTATTGTTTCACTTGAAACGACTTAAATTATTAAGTTTTGGAATTAAAAGGGATATAAAATACTAAAAGAGGACAAAAAGTGAAAGAGTAAATCTAAGGGCTTACATTGAGGCAAAAATTGAAAGAGTAAATCAATGAGCTCTCATTTAGAAAATTTCTTTTTGACTAATTTTTCTTCTCGTTCAGTTATGTTTTATGGGAATAAATGAAAAGAGTATATTTCATATGATCATTTTAATTTGACTTTACCCGACACAAATATACTTCTGCCCATTAACATTCAAATTTCCATTGCCACTCTACTTCCTTACCTCCTCTGGAATATCTGGACCAACAGAAACCACAACAGATTCAACAACTCCCAGCATAATACTGACACTATAAAAGCTTATAAAATCTCGATTTAGCAACAAAATAATAATAATAATAATAATAATAATAATAATAATAATAATAATAATAATAATAAGAACAACAACAACAACAATAACAACATCTATAGTAGTATTTCATGATGAAACTATTCATTTTTTTCGCATTTAAATTATAAGTACAATAGTGTATTTGCCCCCGTTTCGTAATACTGAGAGATGTTTGTAAACTCATAGTTTATTACATGTAAATTTCTCCGGCCATATAAGTTGCCCAAAGTATTAACTAAACCCCAATAAAATATAAGCAAATCTGAAAATATACATGTTTTAGTAGCACATAAATTTTAGGAACCAATATGTCACACCCCAATCCTGATAGGGCATGGTGGGCACCCGACCCTTACTTAGAATCGAGCGAACCCACTGGTTCTCGTTATACTCATAACCTCACTGGACTTTTAAGTCATGAAATAAGATGCATAATGAAAGCTTTTCAGAAACATTCTTTTCGTTCTTCTTAAATCAAGTAAAATCTCTAATCATATGAAATCTGTAAAATAATGCATAATGATATATCGGCTTAAATAGCCGCTTACAAGACTGGCATGCTATATACGTAACTCTGTCTGCAAAGTCTCTAACATGAATCAGTATACCATAACATAAATACTTCAACTCGGCAACACTCCGGAAGAGAATGGAGCTCGCCAATCCCGCTGGAACCTCTTCTAGCAATATCCTTAACTCATCTGTATGCACACACGCATGGCATGAAACGCAGGGTCCACAAGAAGGGACGTTAGTATGAATAATGTACTGAGTATGTAAGGCATGAATAATAACATAATATAGATATGAAAAATAACAAGGAGTAAGAGAGATAACCTGTACATCTGAGTGCCTCATAAGGCGGATGACATGCATGCTTAGCCTTCTAAAAAAATATTTCAATACATATACATAGTAACATGCCCGGCCATTAAGGCGCGGGGTCGTATATATAATATCATGTCCGGCCATTAAGGCTCAGTGTTATCATCATTAGCCCGCGTCCAGGCCTCCCGCATCCGGGGTAACATCATAACATGCCCACTGCAGTGGTGTGCACATCTATGTGCCTGCCCGGCCGACTATAGCGCGGCGCGGTGTGAGAAAATACATATATATATATAAAATATGCATAAGAGCCCAATCAAAAGTCACAACTGTATCGGAGTGACGTAAGGTCGGTAACCTCCGATTATATTATGGAGTAATCATCGTCGCTTTGTCTCACCTTGAAGGAACAATTATTATAAGGTGAGACTATCAATAAAGAATAGCATCAAGAGAAAACATAGAATAAGATCAAAATTCTCATAAGGCATCAATTCATATACTCTGGAATCTTTAAAAATAGTCATCATCCATGAATAAAATTGAGACATCAAGAAATAGTTCAACATTCTTATATCGTCATCGAAATCATAAACTTGGAACCTTTAAATATGAAATCATTCTCATCATAGTCATCATACGCATCATAGAAAACATTTCATCTTCGTTATTCTTATAAAGCATACTCATCTTTAGCGTCATAAGAAACTCTTGGAATCATGAAACTTTAACTTTTGAGGGTAAGGACATTATGGAAAACATCTCATCTTTAGTATACTAGGAAATTTTAGGAATCATGAGTTTCTAACTGTTGGAAAATAAGGAGGTTATGGAAACGTATGTGAAATCACAACATACGGATCATGCCTTTGAAAGAAAGGGACTAGCCTTAACATACCTGGAAGATAATTTCTCGAATTCCAGTTTACTTCCTGTCTTGCAACTCGCTTAAGATTATTCGCAGTCTCATAATATACATATACAACCATTCATAATATTGTTAGAATCATCATCACATGCTCGTCTCGAAACTCTAATTAAGATCCTTTTAGACTCTGTCAAAATTCGGGCAGCACCTCCCCTGTTTATATGCCTAGCCCGAAATTCTAATTCAACAACCAACAACATCAACAACAATACCAAGAGTAATAACATCATTTCCAACACCAACATATGCCATAAAACAGCCCACACACTGTTTTCCAAATTTCTCAACCAACCAATTTGCGATACGATTATTTAATAACTTTATTTCCGTAAAGAAGCCGAAATTAATACCAACAACATCAATAACAACATCTTCAACATCCTACAATATATATATATATATATTTCTCATCCAAAATTCTCTTCAAACTCAATCCATAAATCAACAACATCAACACAACAAACTATAACTTTATTCTTGCAAATATTCCTTAATCAAAGTTGATAAAGAGAAAGATTTGATGATTCATACCTTATATTTACCAAAGTGGCAAGATCTCCAATATTTATTTATTCCCAAGCTCCTCTAACACAAAAATGAAATGATAATCGCAGCTACAAGTCGTCCAGACTTCGATTGATATTCCGTAGCTTGAATTTTGCTCAAAATTCTCACTTTTGTGATATATTTTTGCTCCCCTAGGTTGCTGAATTTTCTGGAAATTTTGGACCATTTTTATGATGAAAAATGGGGGTTTTGAGCCCTTTTATATTCAGTTGGGGCGGCGTCACTGTAGCAGTACTGTAGCGCCCTGTTCCTGCGTCGACAGTTCAGTTTGTAACGTCTATAATTCTCTACTCCAATATCGTATCAATGAGAGGTTTGTTGCATTACAAACTAGACTCGACGAACTTCATTTTAGGCTTTTGTTTCACCTTAAAACTCCTAATATACTAGGAGATATGCTCCTCTAAAGTTGACTAAAAATCTGCCCAACATTTCTCAAATTTTCGTCGAACTTATTTTCTTCAATTTGCTCGATTTCGAAATCTTCCAAACTCTCCATACATGATATTTATCATTTATTATGCATGATAATGGCCATGTTCTTGTATTTCAAAATAGTCTTTCCCGACTACGACTTACGAGATCGTAATTCGTCCTTTTACTTCATTGTTACATATTTTCCATGGCTTGTACCTTCTAAAGCGCCATGGGACGTCTCCGACACTCTATTACTCCGGTGAAGTACGTGTCATGCTCATGCTCTGAAAATGCGAGGTGTAACACAATAAAACTCAAGTAAAGATATTAGATATATCCAATAATATAATTAGCAACGAAATAAATTTGCCGGTCAAAATATTGTACTTCAGAAGGTGAACTGCTGGAGTATGTGACATGGAAGAGCAAGAACCTTCAGGAAGCAACAGTAGAGAGAGAAAAATTAGATTTCCCTTTCCTCATATTGGGAATCAAATTCGGCTAATTTAACTGACTGTTGGCCTTCTTAAAAATCCTACGGCAGAGATGATAACAGGAGTCCTCTAGGATTTCAAAGGCAAACAGTTGTGAACGTGAAGAGGAGGGATTCTGACAACCAGCGAACAGGAATAGTCCATAATAGAGTTGGAAGTAGAGGCCTTCACACGATTTCTATGGCTGCTTCTACTTAACACATCAAACAATTTGTTAAGATGTATGCAGCTTTTTTTACAATAGATTTTCTAGTTGCGGTTGCACGTTTTGCAGCCTTTTGTTTTCATTAAAGATTGTACGCTTTGCAACCTTCCCTTTCATTGAACATTGTGTACAAACGATCAAAATATTGTACTTAACTATTAAATAAAGAATATTTACGAAAAAATGAAGAAAATGTTTTGAAACAACGAAAACATACGTAATGTAAAACATGAAGCTTCTTAGTGTTGGAACTTTCTCAGTGTAATAAGATACTTATAATGAAGAAACAGGGGTAACAAATAGAGTATCAAAAAGATCCAAAATCATTCGCCAAAGATATAAGGAAAGAAAGAGATTCATGAAATCAGATTTGCAAGCATGTTCAATGCAGTCATATAATCGCATTCCGATGAGCAGGATCTAAAAGAGAGTGTAAGAAGAAAGAATGGACCTCAAGTGAATCTCTTGAATCTGCTAGTTTCGATAGGAATAAAGGATGCCCGATCGGAGACCTCAACTCGAAGGAAACCTCGAAAACTGGCTGGAAAATTTCAGCCCCAAACCAGAAACCTCCACTGAACTCCATTAACTAAACTCTGTTTTGGGGTTTTAATGAGAATCAGAAGAAATTGACGTGGACAAGAAGATGGATATAAGTTTGATGTTGAGTTTGAATCTCCTCCATTGATTGTTGACTGTTTATTATTGAAGCGTGAAGATTTCGATGTGAAAGGTTTTTAAAGAATTTTAAAAGGCGCGTCTTTTGTAAAGTTATAACTGAAATTTGATTGATTTTGCAGATTTAATATACCTAGGCATTACAAAGTTGGGGAAAGAGTACCTAGAACTTTCGAAGCCAAGTCCATGGCCATCCAGTGAGAATGCCAGGTTTGAGCACTCATATAACGGGTTGTATAGTGACTCAGAGCCTTGTTCAGAGAGGATGTGGCTGTTGTGGATATGGGTGACAGAAATAATGGCGATTATGAGATGTAACAGGAGAAAGGTAATCAGAGCGATTAAAGGCATTACCCTGGCGAGTGGGAGGAAGAGAAGATTAAGGCGTTTTTAGAAGTCTTTTGCATAAAATGAGAGGGTAGGCTGTGGGGGAAAAAGAAAGACGGGAAGGAAGCGACGCTTGGGCAAATTTTTTAAGCGAAGGGTCACCTTTTTTTTTATGGAAAAATTGAGTAAAATAGAATTAATTGACAAAAAATTGTGGAAAAAAATAATTACAAACCCTGCAATTCTGTGATGCCACGTCAGCGGGCTATGTCCTACTTTATATATATATATATATATATATATATGAATGATGTGATTTATATTTTATAGGCAAACAGAAGAGCAAAGAGGAAGATAACATATTGTTAGTTGCCAGAAATCATTCAACTAGCAATCAAAATGTGGACGAGCAACAAAAGCTGATCTCAGACGGGGAAATGGATATTGGGGATGATAATGAAAAACACCTCAGCAGCAGTAGATGATCCAAAACAAAGGAGTCCGGAGCCAAAATGGCTTATTTTTGCAGCCATTAGACAAAAATGGTATGCCTTTTTTTTTTTTTAAGACCAAAATGGGTATTTCGTTGGATAACCAACGAAATACCCACACAGCTTACTGTTCATGGCCGAATTATTTCAATCAAATTTTTTTTTTTTTTTTTTTTTTTGCATTTCGTGATATGTCCAACGAAATAGCATTAAATTTTTTTTTTAATTTGGTTCATATAAAAAACGAAATTAAAAAAAAAAAAATTAGTCCTATTTCGTTGGACATTTCACGAAATAGGACAAATTTTAATTTTTTTTTTATTTCGTTTTTTAAATTCTTTTTTTTTTATTCCGTTTACACAAAAAGGAAATTGGAAAATCAAACTTTTTTTTTTGCATTTCGTGATATGTCCAACGAAATAGCATTAAATTTTTTTTTTTTTTTTAATTTGTTTCATATAAAAAACGAAATAAAACAAAAAAAAAAAAAATTGTTGCATTTCGTGAAATGTCCAACGAAATGCAACAATTTTTTTTTTAATTTCGTTTTTTATATGAAAAACGAAATTAAAAAAAAATTAAAATTTGTTGCATTTCGTTGGACATTTCACGAAATGCAACAAATTTTTTTTTTGTTTTATTTCGTTTTTCATATAAAAAACGAAATTAAAAAAAAAAAATTGTTGCATTTCGTTGGACATTTCACAAAATGCAACAAATTTTTTTTTTTGTTTTATTTCGTCTTTTATATGAAAAACGAAAAATTCTTTTTTTTTTATTTCGTTTACACAAAAACGAAATAGGAAAATATAATAATATTTATTTCGGAAAAAAAATTATTTCGTTTACACAAAAAACGAAATAAAAAAAAATTTTGTTTCGTTTATACAAAAAAGAAATAGGGAAATATAATAATTTTTTTTAATTTGGTTGCATTTCGTGATACTACTAACGAAATAGCATTAAAAGGTGCCCGAAGTAAGTTTTGTTTGAAAAAACTTAGTGTTTTTTCCAACTTTGACCAACGATTAGTCGTGTGTCAAGACTCCGAAACGTTAATATTTTATATAGAACTTGATATTTTTTTTCGGACAATAATGTAGGCCCAATACATCAAGGATACGTAGACGTTCGGATAGTCATTTTAGGGGTTGAAAAGGTGTCCGAAGTAAGTTTTGTTTGAAAAAACTTAGTGTTTTTTTCATACTTTGACCGACGATTAGTCGTGTGTCAAGACTCTAAAACGTCAACATTTTATATAGAACCTGATATTTTTTTCTGCGTACTATAATGTAGGCTCATACATCAAGGATACGTAAACGTTCGGATCGTCGTTTTAGGGGTTGAAAAGGTAGCCGAAGTAAATTTTGTTTAAGGTTTAAGTGTTTTATTTTTTAAGGTTTTGATTTAAGCGTGTTATTTTTTAATCAAGACATAACGTTATTTTGAATATAAATATAATTCTAAAAAATATAGGGAGAAAAACTAGTTGTAAAGTCGTCAAACTTTAGATGGTCATAACTTTGCGCTCGGACGTCCGATTTACGCATTTTTTTTTTTTGAACTTGCGTATTTTTTTGAGATCTATGCGAGCAACCTGCGCATAGCGCGATTTAAACGTAGCCGATTTTTAAAAAAACACCTTTTATCCCATTCAATTTCAATTTTTCCCCAAATTGGCGTGAAATTTTCAGTTTTATTTACTTATAAGATGATGATACGCAATAGATTTCAACGTAAAAATCCCAGGGTAATGTAGTTGTGAATGTCAATTTCACTTCTGCGGTTTCAATTTTTTAAAATAAAGCTGACTAATTTTCTCGACATATAAAGTTGACTAAAATAACTTTACAGTCAAACAAAACTTACTTCGAGCACCTTTTCAACCCCTAAAATGACTATCCGAACGTCTATGTATCCTTGATGTATTGGGCCTACATTATTGTACGCAGAAAAAAATATCAGGTTCTATATAAAATATTGACTTTTCGGAGTCTTGACACACGACTAATCGTTGGTCAAAGTATGGAAAAAACACTAAGTTTTTTCAAACAAAAAAAAAAAGTTTACCAAATTTTTTTTTCCAGTGCTAGCTATAGCGCAGTATTTTACTGCGCTATGCAAAAAAAAAAAAAAAAAAAATCTTTAGCGCAGTATTTTACTGCGCTAAAGGTAGTTTTGTAACTCTTTTTTTTGTTGGGGGTATTTTGGTTCATTTGATTTTTTATTGAGTCATTTTTGTTCCGGACCCTTTTTTGTATGAGCCAAATACTATTTCGTTAGTAGTATCACGAAATACAAAAAAAAAAAAAAATTATTATATTTTCCTATTTCATTTTTGTATAAACGAAATAAAAAAAATTATTTCATTTATACAAAAAACGAAATAAAAAAAAAAATTGTCCTATTTCGTTGGACTACCAACGAAATAGGACAATTTTTTTTTTTTTTTTGTATGAACCAAATTAAAAAAAAAAAAAAAAATTAATGCTATTTCGTGAATAGCATCACGAAATGCAAAAAAAAAAAAAAAAAAAAAAAAAAAATTGGTTGAAAAAAACTGCCATGAACAGTAAATGCTGGGTATTTCGTTGGATAACCAACGAAATACCCATTGTGGTATAAAAAAAAAAGAGCAGCCCATTTTGGGCTCTTTGCTGTAAAAATAACCCATTTTGGCTCCGGACTCCAAAACAAAGGGGGTGTTTCACCCAGACAGCTTGCTAAGGCTAGGAAAGAGGGGAGACAAAATAAAAAAAGGATAAACTCGTACCTCCTAAGGTAGAGATCGAGGGGGAGGGGTACTAACAGGGAAAGCACTTGTCAAGGCAACCTCTCAATGAATTGCTCACAAATATAGAATATAAGGTCTGTTAATACACAACGGGCCTTTGGGAGAGTTGTCTCGTTAAACAGACAAAAACAGTTCAGTTTCATTGCTTTGATGGAGACATTGACATGTATAGACTTTGGTTAAACATGGATGCAGTTCATAATATAACTTGCAAAATATGGTTTTTGTGGGAGACAACATGCAAATGAAAGTACATATGAACACTAAGCAATTGCTCTCACTGAAACTCACCAATATTGATGATGGACAGGAGTTTTTTTTGTGACAATAGTATATGCCAGCACTGATAGAACCAACTAGAATTGCTTTATGGGATGACCTATATGATATAGCGGCAAACATGACTCAACTACTACAACAAAAATTCAACACATGGTTACCCATCTATTACAACATCAAACACTAAAAACTACCATATATTGAAAATTCCTACAAATGATATGCATTTGATTTTAAAATATAGAGGTTGTATCCAACTGAAAAAACTAAATTAGACTGACTGGAATAATCAAAAAGCAAAACAAAATAAAAAATCATCTATCAATATCATTCCAATGAACGACTAATCTTACCGTTTGGCCACGAGAATTTTTCGCTTTTTTGCTGAATTTTTTTTTTTTTCACTTTATTTGAAAATCAGCATTTGGCCATCAAAATTCCTGGAGAACACCTAAAACCATTACCACACTATAATATAAAGCTATACATAAATAAGGTGATGTGACACCTTTCTTTGGCCACCATTGCTATTTTTTTCCCCTTTTTTGCTATTTTCTCTTCTAATTTTGCTAAAAAAACTCTAATAATCTTGGTTCTTTTCCTCTTTCCTATTTGACATATTAATTTTATATATTAATTGTACCTCATTTGTGAAGAACGGATGGAAGTTTAATGGTCTAGTTGTGACTCACGTTGTGTGACCTTTTATTCTTACTAGCAATCGCACGGGCCCAATCACATGGTTTTCTAGTTTAACTAAAGTATTTAGTAAAGAAGTTGCGTACAAACACAATCTGTCATGTTCAATGTATAGCGACATACCATCTACAGAATTACATTTTGTTTATCATGACTTTAGTTATAATTGTACAAAGTTGAGTGTTAGGAAACTAATCACATCTTCTAACGCTGATGCAAGTTTGTTTTTAAGCTAGCCGAGGCTATCTCCTGTTTGTAATCTAAAAGACATGTGATGATGAAAGCTTTTGGAGGTAAAAATACTTCAACGTTTCCTTCTGCACAGTGTCTCTCATATTCACCTGCATGACATAAATAGTAGGCAGTCACCACTCTTTTTCCTTTAAATTTCTCTTTATTCTAAAATTTTGAACACACACAGGCACACACAAAAGAGAAGGAGCCTCTGTTATTATTTTGTTGTTTTGCTCTAATCAGAAGCATGGGTCTAAGAGTCAACGATCTATCTCTCATACAAATACATTAAGCAAGTAGGTTTGCATAGAAACCCACGTAAGTCAAATCTACAAATTACAGAAGCAAAACTGAGCAAATCAAATGCATGAACTTATAGAAGACTTAAAAAAACTTGAATCTTTGATGGTACTCTCATAAAAGATCAGATAAGCTTATCATTTGACGTCAACATCAGCCTATATTACACAGTATGTAGGTTTTGTTCATCATCCATTTCATAATAAAAATAAAGTAAGTGGGGTAGCTCTAGTTCTACGAGTACCTCACATACAACTTTACAAAATGGAGAAGGCTAAAAGAAAGACACAAGTACAAGTAAGTCACTTAATATGAATAAGCTATTCAGCAAAAATTCTTTATACACAATGACTGAATTAGAATTCTTATAGGAATAAAGGGGAATAAGAAAAAAAGTAGAATTCTAATAGAATTCTTTATTTGGATTCATTCAAACCAAAACTGAAAGCATAATGCTTCCTAAACAAGCATGGTCTAACCTGGATGCCCATAGCTCAAGTGGCTCGGTGGCAGTTTAGATGGCCTGTATGAAGTCCTCTGGAAAAAGTCACAACACAACAGATCATTTACGCACCTGTTCTCAACATTCTATAGCTTTCTGCCAACATTATATTTATACTGAAAGCCTAATTATGCGGATAAAATTATGTGCATTGAAAGTCTTCCAATTTTTTTTTTTTTTTTCAGTTGCAACTCAGTTAAGTTACTAAATAATCATAGCTTCACAATTACATAAGCTTCCAGTCATTGCCTCATGTTTTCTACCCTATATCAACCCAAATACGCCTTTTTTTTTTATATATATATAAATTACATCCGTCGTTGGATGTGCATCTTATTTCTTCCCACAAAAACTTACATGATGCACCATTGAGTTCAAAAGACTTCTAACTTGAGGGTTAAACTATAAGATCAGAAGTTTTAGTATATCCACTAAATAACACTGTCAATTAGCTTACAAGAATATCTGAACCAACTTTTGCATTTTCTCAAGCTTTTGTAAAAAAAAAAAAAAAAAAAAAAAAAAAAAAGTAGATGCATGTAAAAATCATTCAACAAAACCAGTTCACTTATATGAGAAACATATCCAAGGATGCAAGGCTATGAAAATGCATTTTCAATAGCTAGAACGTGGAACTCATAACATGAAAGTCGATATGTCAAAGAAACTTTACTCAGTTGCTGATACAGATTATGAACAATGGGGGTATGAACACTGCTATCATACATTAAATTAGTCCAAAAAGCTGCGAAAATTGTACTAAAAAGTCATAAGAATAGTGCTCTATCGATTGTACAAAAAGGGATGAAAATTGTATTCTCGAAATTATATTGTCGCTTCTTTAAGGAATAATTTGGTAATTTTGACCTTCATTAATGTGCGACTTTTCTTTATCCATTTTCTATTCTCTTTCCCAAGTTTCAGCCTTTTTCTTTATTTCCGGACTTATTAGACTTCTTCACTTTCATAAACAAACAACTGATGCTTCATTATTCTTCACTGGCCTAATTCTCCAAATTGGTTTGTGCTTGCTTAAGCACCAAATGTTCGTTCATCTCGCTTACTTCTTTTCGTTTATTTATCTGCAGTATTTCTATTTTAGAATTTTTCTGTCCCCTTTGTGTCTTTTCTCATCTTTATCTGTTTTCATTCTTCTAATTGATACGATGGGTTTCTTCACTTCTTTTTTGGTTCGAATTTTAGTATATTTATTTCCTTAATTTTCTTGAATTCTTTCAAACTCCATAGCATAAAACGTTTTTTGAGAGTTCGTAGACTTTTAAAAAAAAAAAAAAAAAATTGTCTTTATAAATTTTGTGATGATGACACTTGTCATTCTATCATTCTTTTGTCTCTTCTATTCTATAGAGATAGATTTTTTTTCCTTTTTTAACTCTCTGACTTTCTCAATTCTCACTCGTTCTTTTCAACTTTTTTCTTCGCTATTTATTCTCACCTCTTCCCATCATTTCACTATCCACTCAGCCGCCCTTCTCCCCTAAGAAAAAATTTCCATCTCTTAAATTATTGTTTGTTTTTGTCACGTTCATACAACAATAACAAGAAGCCCAATATAATCCCACTATGTGAGGTCTGGGGAGGGTAGAGTGTACGCAGACCTAACCCCCACCTTGAAAGGTAGGGCGGCTGTTTCCGAAAGACCCTCGGCTCAAGAGAGGAGAAAAAGAGAGGAAAAGACAAAAGGTTAGATATGATCAAGCGTATCGAAAACAATATGAAAGCAAGGAATAACAAAGCAAGAAAGTCATGGTAAAAGGAGAATTAACTGCTATAGATAACTATGAAAATGAAAACAATGAAAGTAAATAAGTCATTATAAACCAACAGATACTCGCAGAAATCAAGAGACAAGAAACTATAGAACAACATAACTACTCTTAAGGGAGGATAGACGCGACTACCTACTATCCTTCTACCCTAATATGAGTCCTCCATACCTCCTATGTAAGGTCATATCCTCAAGTAAGCGGAAATGCGCCATGTCCTGTCTAATCACTTCCCCCCAATACTTCTTCGGCCTACCTCTACCTCTTCTGAAACCGTCGCTGGCCAACCTCTCGCACCTCCGCACCAGGGTATTTTCATCTCTCCGCATCACATGCTCAAACCATCTCAGCCTCGCTTCTCGCATCTTGTCTTCCACTGAGGCTATTCCCGAACCTTGTCTCGGATGACTTCATTCTAATCCTATCACTCCTAGTGTGCCCACACACCCATCGCAAAGATTCTCATTTCCGCCACTTTCATCTTCCGAATATGAGATTTCTTGACTGCCAACATTCCGCCCCCATACAACATACCGCTCTAACCACCACTTTGTAGAACTTACCTTTAGGTTTCAAAGGCACCTTCTTTCACACACCTGAGGGCAAGCCTCCATTTCATCCATCCCGCACCAATACGATGTGTGACGTCATCATCAATCTCCCCATTTCCTTGTATAATAGACCCAAGATACTTGAAACTATCTTTCCGTATGACACAGGCGCCAAGCTTCACTTCCACATCGCTCATGTACTATATCACCGAACTTACACTCCAGTACTGCTTGGTCCTACTCAACTTGAACCCTTTAGACTTCAGAGTTTGTCTCCAAACCTCCAGCTTAGCGTTAACCCCGCTGCGAGACTCGTTAATCAGGACTATGTTATCCGCAAATAACATACACCATGGCACCTCACCTTGAATTTGTCGCGTCAATCCATCGATCACCAAGGAGAATAAAAATGGGCTAAGAGCTGATCCCTAATGCAACCCCATCACCATTGGAAAGTGCTGCAGTCTCCTCCCAAAGTCCTTACCACCGGCTTGGCCCCATCATACATGTCCTTGATCGCCCTAATGTACGCCACAGGTACACCTCTAGCCTCCAAGCATCTCCATAGAATCTCTCTCGGTACTTTGTCGTATGCCTTTTCTAAGTCGATGAATACCATGTGCAAGTCCCTCTTCCTCTCCCTATATTGCTCCACCAGTCTCCGTACAAGATGAATAGCTTCTATAGTTGAGCGCCCGGCATGAATCTGAACTGGTTCTCTGAGATAGACACGCCTCTACTCACCCTCATCCCCACTACCCTTTCCCACACTTTCATAGTGTGGCTTAGCAGCTTGATCCCTCTGTAGATGTTGCAACTTTGAATGTCGCCCTTGTTCTTGTACAATGAAATCATTGTACTGCATCGCCATTCTTCGGGCATCTTAGTCGTCTTAAAGATGACATTAAAGAGTCGCGTCAACCATTCTAAACCCTCGCCCGCCGGCGCTTTTCGTACCCCTGGCATCTCATCGGGCTCCGGTCGCTTCTTCCCTACTCATCCTACGAACAAGACCCTTAACTTCTTCAACCTTTATATTCCTACAATATCCAAAATCACGACACCTTTCGGAGTACTCCAAATCTCCCAACACAATATCTCTGTTCCCTTTATCGTTCAAGAGTTTGTGAAAGTATGACTGCCATCTCCGTCTAATGAGGGCGTCCTCCACTAGTACCCTACCATCCTCGTCCTTGATGCACTTCACCTGATCCAAGTCACGCGCCTTCCTATCCCTCGCCTTGGCTAGTCTGTACAACTTCTTATCCCCGCCTTGTCCTCTAGTTCGCATACAAAAGTGCGTTCAAAAATTCGTCTTTGTCGCCGTAACCGCTAACTTTGCCTCCCTCCTCGCCATCTTGTACAATTCCTTATTCATTCACCTCTCTTCATCATCCTTGCTGTCTACCAACTTCGCATATGCCACCTTTTTTGCTTCTTCCTTCTCTTGAACTACTCCATTCCACTACCAGTCCCCTTGGTGCCGACCACGGCTACCCTTCGAGACCCCCAGCACCTGTCTAGCTATTCCCTAATGCAACTGGCCGTCCTATCCCACATATTGGTCGCCTCCCCACTACTCTCCCAGGCTCCCATAGATCTCAGCTTCTCCCCCATCTCCAGGGCACCCGTTATGGTCAAACTCCCCCATTTAATCCTAGGCCTGTCGTCCACGACCCTCTTTCTCTTCCTCATCTTGATTTCCAAATCTATCACCAAGAGCTTATGCTGGATCATTAGATTCTCACTCGGGATCACTCCCTGCTAGCTTCCTTTACAAAACCTTTCATCATTCTTCCTAAGGAGTAAAAAGTCTATCTGCGTCTTAGCCACCGAACTACGAAAGGTTACCAAGTGCTTCTCTTCTTTGGGAAACTCGAATTGGCCACCATCAGCCCAAAGGCTTTTGCAAAATCCAACAATGCAACTCCTCCTCCGTTCCTGTCCCCGAAACCCCAACCTCCATGCACATCGTCATATCCCCCTGAAATTGACCCAATGTGCCCATTGAAATCTCCTCCGATGAATAGCTTCTCAGTGGACGGTATACTTCCCATCATCTCGTCCAAATCCTCCCAAAAACGTCTTTTCTCCTCCTCGCCCAAGCCCGCTTGTGGTGCGTAAGCACTAATAATGTGCAAAATAAACCCTCCAACAACCTTGACTTAATCGTCATCAACCTATCGCTGACTCTCCTAACCCCTACCACCTATTCTCGTAAATCGTTATCTACTAAAATGCCTACCCCATTCCTATCCCTCGACCCACCGAGAACCATAACTTATACTCTCATCCACATCTTCAGCCCCGGATCCTACCCATTTAGTCTCCGGACACAAGCTATATTAACTTCCTCTTAAGAATCTTAACTAGTTCGATGGACTTCCCTCATTGTGAGTCCCAATATTCCAAGACCCTACTCGTAGACTAGAGACTCCGTTAACCCACCTACCCCCTCTAACCCTCACCCCTATCCGAGAACATGACCCTAGTCCACCATCGTCTACCAAAGCCAGTAAAGCAAATATAAACTACTCGACCAGGCAGTAATCAGCTTTTCATCCCCCAATAAAAAGCTCCCATCGTTTTTTCTTTTTCTTTCTAAATTTTTTCTATCATCTCTTTCTCTGCACTCACACACACTACGAACGGAATTTCTTTAAATTGGGTTTTCTATTTTTTTTTTTGCTCTGCATTTTTAGATCTCCTTTATTATATATTTGACATTTTTATTCACTTATTGTTTCTGCTCTAGATTTTTTTAATTGTTAGATACTTTGCACATAGACATGTATTTACTTAAAAAAAAAAAAAAGAGATCTATGGGACGAACAGATGCTGGTCTGAGAATCTATGTTCTTAGTGGTCCATTGCGTTAAAATATTTTTTTCGCTTATATGAGCCACTGCTATCACCATTTGTGGCTACTAATTTTGTGTGTATTTCCAGTAACTTGTACTGTATTGTTTGCTCATTGTTGCTACTTCATTCGCCACTGTTACTACTGTGGAATTTTTTTGGACTATTTTTGACACTTCTTTGCTTTTGCTGGTTTATTAATATTGAAGAAATGCTACACTTTTGGCCTATGAAGAAATAACCCTCCATTTTTGGGGCCTTCATTTTTGAAAGGCGGATATATATTAATTTTATCAAGTATGTGGTCTCAAAAAAAATTGATATGTTTTATAGCTGTTCTCTATCAAAAGTTTGCATTTTATTTATTTATATGTTACTTTTTAGTAACATTTTTACTAAGTGTTTATGCATGTACCCTGAAAGAATCAGAAGATCTTCATTGAACCACTGTTTGTATTTACTTTGCGTATCTTTTAAAATTGTACAAAACATAAACTCATAGTATAGTGAACACTTTATTTTTGGGATGTCGGGCGGGAGAGTATTACTTGTGTTTTTTTCAAGTTCTATTTCAAGTTCACTCCTCATTTAGGCAAAACTTAGGTCGTAAACATGTTTTATTACCAGATTAACTAAATACACACCTAGTTAAATTTACATCTTTGACGCTAGGCAAAACATTAGGCGTGCGGAATATAATTCTTCTTTTCTCAAGTTCTCGCAGGGATAGATGAATTCATTCATGAAATAGTAGTGCCACATCTATATAGGTGTGTGGATCATTGGCCTTGTCTTTATATTGTATAAAAAATGACTAACTAGAGAAGACTTACAGTTATAGGGTTGTTTAAAGTCATGTATAATTTTTTTAGAAAGAGTACTTACTGTTACCGATTCACAAAAAGATAACTCTGAGTGGTGTTCTCTATTTAATGATTTGTGAGAATGAAAGAATTGAATAGGAAAGATGGGTTTAGAAATTAGTATGGGTAAAGAATTTTTCTTTCTTAACCTGGGGGAACTGAAGAATACATTTTGGAATTTGGCACTTTTTTGAGGGGAGGGACTTAATCACAAAGCGGGTGAGAGTGGGGACTAAAGAATATTGAAGAGGAAAGATGGGTTTAGAAATTAGTAAGGGTAAAGAATTTCTTTCTTAACGTGGGGGGAACTGAAGAATACCTTTTGGAATTTGGCGCTTTTTTGAGGGGAGGGATTTAATCACAAAGTGGGGACTAAAGAATAAAAAAAAATACTATAGCTAGATTCGAACTCGGGTCGCTCACTCGAGTGAAGAGTCAAAGGGGCACGAAGACCAGATGACTCAATCCGGAAAATATATTTGAGGAGTTCTTTTAAAATATATAATAGTTCTTCAAGGAATACACACACACTCACACACACATATATACAAAAAAAATCTGAGGTTAACGGTGCCCGTGCACCCCCTCCTAATAGGTTAGGTCCGCCCTCGTGGTTGAATTCAGTCATTTTGCTTGTGTGTAGAAATAATTGAACTTCATATGTTCATCGGTATTTTGACAATAAAGAAGATGGTGAAGAAGGTGGAAATTAAAAAGAATTTTTCTATCAAAAGATTGTCTTACAGGTTTCATTAATATGGTTAACTTTTTTGAAAAAAAGACCAAGAATATTTTGATTTCTTGATTGTGATTGAAGAATTCAATGATGTGTTCTTGTTGGCTCCTACAAGTATGAGTGGACATGTGAGGCCGACGATATTTTGATTGGGGTGGTGGGGTTTGGAAGGGTAATTTGTATGAGGGGAAGGCGGTGTACATAGTGAGGTGTTGCCTGATGTGGCAGAATAAGTCGATTTGAAGAGTGGATCTTACATGCTTGCAGGTTAATTTTAGCACAAATAAAGTGTTTAATAGGTAGTATATGTTCTTAGTTTAGGTATCATAATGGAAAAAACTGACAAATTTAAGAAGATGCTTATATATTCTGTCTTTTAAAATTGAATGCCCATAAAAAAATTGAAGTTAGGGAGTAGCTATCATCATATTATACTAAAAGGGGAAGCTCCTGCTTTCAAAGTTGGATTACCGCTTTGCCCCTTGTCACGACCCAGCTCCGTGGGCCGTGACTGGTGCCTTACTTAGACACCCACACGGACTTACGAACCAGATCGTCACATTAAGGCTTATTTAGATTTAGCATATGTTATTCATCAAGACCGATAACGACATCTTACAAATACCTAACGAACGTTATCTTAAGCGGTCGCCGTGCGGAAATATATCAAAATCAAAAGAGTGGCGGAATACACATCGCCCAGATGTACACACATATACAAACATATGGGCTGTCTTGGCCATAATAGCGTACGGGGCCGTTTAAGAACGCAAATCAGAATCACATACGAACAAACCGGACCCATGACCCACAAATATGACTACAAGCCTCTACACACATAACAGAACATACGAACATATGACGGGACAGGGCCCCGCCATACCCGAATGATCACAAATGTACAGAATATGCATAGCAGAAAAATATATACCAAAATGTGGGCTCTGGATCGAGGGGAGCTCTCCAAAATAGCAGAATGGGTAGCCTAAACCGGAGGATCACCCAAACGAGCGTCTGTACCTGCGGGCATGAAACGCAGCCCCCGAAGAAAGGGGGGTCAGTACGGAAGAAGTACTGAGTATGTAAAGCAGGGGGGCACAGTAACCCAAATCATGACTGGGGTCAGAAGATACAGAAACAAATACAGAAATGGCAGATCAAACCTGTGCGGAAAACAAATGTACAAAATGCAAATAAAATCATCGCATAGATTTTGCTCGGGAACGTGGTCACCCCCGACACTGGTGCCACAACACATCATACTCCAGAAGATTTCAAATCTCCGTACAAGCTCCGAACAAATCGTATCATCATACATACCATATCATCAGAACATATCAGATGCCATATCACATCATAACACCATGAACGGTAACCGGCCCTATGGCGAGGTCTCGGAAACCGTAACACATCATACTGCCGAATATATCATAGTGCGCACGATTACAAAACCGGCCCGGGTACCGGCGAACGAAATCATAATAATTGGCACGAGCGGAGTAGTGCAGAAACCATATGCACATCAAAAAGTAAATTCCGTGACTCGACACATAATCTCATATACATATATATTAACATCGAGGGGCCCAAAATGAGTATCGAGTCAATCAGAATTAATATACAAAAGTTGCAGACTCTTAAGTTATCAATCAATTTTTTTTTTTTGGAAAACACATCGTAGGTCATTCTCAGAAAATTTAGTATCATTCATAGTGAGGAATATTCAAATAACATTTTAGGACATTTCAAACGGACCTTAGAGTCATAGGCAAACGTTTCCTTTTCATATCATACGAAAGTGAGACAAACAAACCAAATAAGGGAAGTCTCGGGACTTACGGCCCACCGGGTCAAGTTGAGGCTACAGACCTAAATTACAAACATTAGGCCCCATGAAGTCATCTATGAGGGTTTTGAGCGATTCGGATACGTTAGCGAAAATTATGGAGGTTTGAGCATTCTTTTAACCAAATATAAAGATTATAGTTCAATTGTATTTGAATGAATAGTATTCAAAATTAAACTCGGATTTCCAAGCATGCGTAATTATCCTCGAGGTTCCGATCTTAACCTAGTATGACTAGGACATGCCAAAAAAGGAAAGGTAGGCTTTACATACCTTGCACACGCCTTATGCTAGCTTAAACTCAAATCCCGTTTGCTCCAGAATCTACAAATGGTCACAATTACCAAATGTAAGCTATAAGCTTTTGAAGATTCATTCTTAGCCCTTTCTTGTCTACAGAAATTTGGGCAAAGATCTCTCCTATATATCCAACATCCCCGAGAATTAAACTCGGCCAAAATAGCAACAACTAACCCAACAACAACATCAACCACATCAACAATCGAATTAAAATGCATTCTAGCATGAATAGTATTACTTTCTTCATAATGTAATAACTTCCATTCTAACTTCACACTTTCAATCCAAGGTCAACGTTTTATATTTATCTACAATTCAAGGCTATTCAAATACAATTCGGACGCATTTCTCATTATCCCACAAAATATACAAAATTTGCATCAAATCATAATTCATCCCAAACTTCCACAAATGCAACAAAACTACAAAATTGCATTGTCATCTTCCAAAGGTTATTAACAATAACATTAATTCACCCTTTAGACCCTTACTTTCATAATTACATAAAAACTATATTAAAACACCAAATTTCCCATAACAACATATATACATGCCAATTTCAATGCCGACTTGAGTCGTTAAGCCTTTATTTACGTCACAAAGGTCGCAACGACACAACTAACATGCTAAATAAATTTCATTTCATCTCTCCCCTTCATCACATGGCACACGGCCAAACACCTACTCACACACATACACGGCTATGCACACACACATCACAACTTCATAATTCTCATCTACTTCCAATCATTACAACATACATACCTATTCCATAACATAAAAACATAGAAATCTTACCTTCTTCTTCAAATTTCAACTTGCCGCAAACGTGGTTCTTTCACCAAACTAATTATACCACGTCAAAGAGCGTCTTGAGCTTGTTAAGAATTCAAGAAGAACAAGATGTTAGGATGAAGATTGGAGAACTAGAATTTTTTTTTTTTCTTTTCTCCCCTTGTTCGCCGTCCTCTCTCTCTCTGCTCTGGCTTCGCTTATTTTTTCTTTGAATGTTCTATGGATGAACATAGATAATTAGCCTCTTATGCTTAATTAGTCATGTGACTAATCACATGACTAATCTTCATGGGTTTGGGCCAAACCATGGCCGGCCATCCTCCAAATTTGGACCTCATTTTCCCCTTCCTTTTTTTTTTTTGAGCCCAATTCATTATAAGTCTTATTTTGTAATTCCCGGAACTAATTTCCAAAATTCTAATTTTGCCCTTAGGCCTTCTCCGAAGTTTTCGCATCCATATTTCCACAAGTAACATCATACACACCAAATAAACTCAAAATATGACCCTATTCTTACAAGTCGCAATTATTTCCAAATTTCCCGAATATGCAAAAACACGGGATATAACATCCTCCCCCCCCTCTTTAGAACATTCGTCCTCGAATGTTGAATCTACCGCGGGGAACCATGATAAGTTGGGGGAGGTCCACGTGCCACCTACATACTCGTATTTGTTCGGGGATCACGTGAGCATGCATCTTCCACCTCGCTTCTTTTTGCCATTCTCCGATATTACCGTATTAGGGCTATTCGGAATCCTTATTAGTCTAGCGGTTTGTATAATCTTAAATAGAATATATGGCGAACAGAATCATTATCAAAACCAGAAAGTCAGAAGTATGTCAACGAAGCCATATCCGGAGTCAGAAGTACAGGAGCATAGCAGACAGAATCGTAATCCGAACCAGAGACACAGAAGGGGAATAGCTTATCCGAAACATCAGAGTGCTTACTTTCACACACAAATCATGTATGCCAGCTCACACGTCATAATATGCATAGACACATAACAGATATTGCTGCGGAACGTGCAGCCCAATCGATACATATACGTACCCCTTTTTTACTTACAAGGTATTATTTCCTCTAATTTCTTTGCCTCGGGCTTCTTGTCCGATACGTCGGACATAGCAGAGCAGACGGTTTACGTCTTTATAGGCTCCTTTCTTACACCTATGCAGGTAATATTTTTCTTCTTATCGTCGTTTTATCATAAAAGTGCAGTTACAGCATATCTATTTGCGAGGTTTCCGAATTCCCATTTAAGTCCTTCTCCCAATTCCTCCATACGCAATTTACTTGTCATCACAAAGTAATTTATAGGCTGGGGATATCGAATAAAATCTTGCTTAACCATATCCCCTTTTTTAAGATACGGGCATTCCCCCCCCCCCTCAAATCTTCCACTTTCTTTTGCGCTTAATTTGCCACGCTCCGTTTAGCCTATCCCAACCATATTTTCTTAGCTAGTCCTACCTCAACATATCATCTCAAATTACCTTACATCCTACCCCTATTCACTTATAATACCACAGACATGCGTCTTTCATTTATCACCTTAGCACACTTCCCAGGGGGTCACCTATCCTAGAATTGCTCTGGCCCCAACACCCTTAACCTCGAGGCTTTAAGGCATTTTAGTGTCGTAATGCTGGGATAATCACGTCCACTCCCCCACACGACCTTCGTCACATAATTCTAGAGCAAATCGGGGTCTTAACAAATTTTCCGGAAAGTTTTCATAGCGGGTCCCACTCCGATCTAAAGGGGTCGTTTGTTCCTTTGACTATATGGTTTACCGTTTTAGCCTTCCAAATTCCCTATATTCGCCTCTCACCTGTTTATACATAGCTATCTCAAATGGTTCTATTGATTCGGGTTTTTCCTTACTTTTACCAGCACGCAGAAGGAGAAAATCACGTAATATAATGGAATATAGGTCTATCAATGCACATATTCATCAAGAAACGATTAATGATATACCTGGGTCCACGTCTGGCGATGCCTCTGGGTTCTGCCGACTAGTCAGAGCATATATGCGGTTCGAAGGACCGCTAAAATCGGGAACCCCGCCACTCGCCGCCCGCGGCCCGCCGGCCGGCATACTTCGCCCCGCAGGGCGCATGGTTGAAGGAGTAGATGACGAACCAGAAACTGATCCCGTCGGCTGTGCTGCACCGCCTGAACCGCCCGCCCACGGACAATCTCGCATAATATGGCCCTGGCGGCCGCAAGAAAATAGCCCCTCGTAGCCCCAGCTTGCTCCCCCGCGCGATCTCCCACAATATGAACAGGGGCATAGGTGGCCTAGTCCGGCCGGGACCTCTGCCGCCCGAGGACACGAGACTCGGGAACTGCGGTCCGTCCCGATGGTCCTGCGCCATCAAATCGCCTACTGGCAGATTGTGTATCCCGGCCTAACGGAGGGAAATATCCATCGGGCTGACGCTGAGGCTGCCCGCCTCGGGAATCTCCAGAATACCCCGCTGATCTGGCCCTCTTGGGCCGCCTCCTGTCATAATCTCTACCAGACTGATCTCCCCTATGCCGGTCCTCCACACCCTGTGCATAGGCCTGTAACCGGGCGATGTCCATATCAGTCTGCGATGCCATCGCCATGCAACAGTCAACCAAATAGGGGTCCAACCCCATCACGTACCGGTGCATCCAGTCAGCCATATCCGCTACTATAGTAGGCGCATATCGAGCCAGGGAATCAAACTCCAAATTATACTCACGAACACTCCGACCCCTCTGCTTTATCTGCAAAAATCTATCAACTCTCGCCCTTCGCAACTCCGGGGGCAAGAAGTGGCAGGAAAGCATTGTGAACTCATCCCACGTAGGTGGGGGGAGCACCTCACCCCCGGACGGTTCCCGGGACTCGTACCAATTAAGAGCAACATCCCGTAACCTGTGTGAAGCTAGCTCGACAGACTCGGTATCTGAAGCCCTGACCGGTCTCAATGAGCGCTGCATCTGCCGAATGAAATCATGGGGGACCTCATCGGGCTTAGACCCGAAGAACTCTGGGGGGCTACATGTCAAGAAATCACGAACTGTCAAGCTGTCACGTCTGTTCGTATCACCACCCACTAGCTCGCGTCCGCGAGCCTGTCTAGCTACCAGCGTCGTCAACAGCTGTACAGCCTCCCTCAACGACCTGTCCTCCGCCCCTGGCTGAGGAGCTGGAGGCTCGGGCGCTGGAACCCCTCGAGCTACTGGTGGAGCCACCCCCTGATCCATAGTGGCCGCGGCTGCTCCCCCAGACTCCTCTGACGGTGATGGCATAGCAGAGCCTGCTGACTGGGGCGCAGTGTCCTGGATAATCTGGGCAAGGGTCCGAGTAGCTCTCTGGACCCGGCTGGTCTCCCCAGCTGCTGCCGACTTGCCCTTCTGGGCAACTATCGCCTTCCTCGGAGGCATCACTGAAAAACACAACAACCGATCAGAGAAAAGTCACCCTAATAGCACAGTTCTATTGCACGATCTAAGATTCAAAGAAAAGTAACACACTAAATGTCCTGTAGCATCCTATTTATAGATGTGGTGCACAACACACCGATAAACAGGACTCTACGAGACACGGCCTGTAGACACTCCGAGGACTAACCGCTCTGATACCACTTCTGTCACGACCCAGCTCCGTGGGCCGTGACTGGTGCCTTACTTAGGCACCCACACGGACTTACGAACCAGATCGTCACATTAAGGCTTATTTAGATTTAGCATATGTTATTCATATCGAAGACTGATAACAGACATCTTACAAATACCGGAACGAACGTTATCTTAAGCGGTCGCCCGTGCAGAACAGTCATATCAAAATCAAAAGAGTGGCGGAATACACATCTCCCAGATGTACACACATAGACAAACATATGGGTACGTCTTGGCCATAATAGCGTACGGGGCCGCTTAAGAACGCAAATCAGAATCACATACGAACAAACCGGACCCATGACCCACAAATATGACTACAGGCCTCTACACACATAACAGAACATACGAACATATGACGGGACAGGGCCCCGCCATACCCGAATGATCACAAATGTACAGAATATGCATAGCAGAAAAATATATACCAAAATGTGGGCTCCGGATCGAGGGGAGCTCTCCAAAATAGCAGAATGGGTAGCCTAAACCGGAAGATCACCCAAACGAGCGTCCGTACTGCGGGCATGAAACGCGACCCCAAGAAGAAAGGGGGTCGGGGGGTACGAAGAAGTACTGAGTATGTAAAGCAGGGGATTACAGTAACCCAAATCATGACTGGGGTCAGAAGATACAGAAACAAATACAGAAGTGGCAGATCAAACCTGTGCGGAAAACAAATGTACAAAATGCAAATAAAAATCATACATAGGGCTCAGGAACGTGGTCACCCCCGACACTGGTGCCACAACACATCATACTCCAGAAGTTTTTAAATCTCCGTACAAGCTCCGAACAAATCGTATCATCATACATACCATATCATCAGAACATATCAGATGCCATATCACATCATAACACCATGAACGGTAACCGGCCCTATGGCGAGGTCTCGGAAACCGTAACACATCATCTTTAACAAGAATATATCATAGTGCGCACGATTACAAAACCGGCCCGAGTACCGGCGAACGAAATCATAATAATTGGCACGAGCGGAGTAGTGCAGAAACCATATGCACATCAAAAAGTAAATTCCAGGACTCGACACATAATCTCATATACATATATATTAACATCAGAGGGCTCAAAATGAGTATCGAGTCAATCGGAATTAATATACAAAAGTTGCAGACTCTTAAGTTATCAATCAATTTTTTTTTTTGAAAAACACATCGTAGGTCATTCTCAGAAAATTTAGTATCATTCATAGTGAGGAATATTCAAATAACATTATAGGACATTTCAAACGGACCTTAGAGTCATAGGCAAACGTTTCCTTTTCATATCATACGGAAATGAGTCAAACAAATCAAATAAGGGAAGTCTCGGAACTTACGGGCCCACCTCGGGTCAAGTTGAGGCGGCAGACCTAAATTACAAACATTAGGCCCCATGAAGTCATCTATGAGGGTTTTGAGCGATTCGGATACGTTAGCGAAAATTATGGAGGTTTGAGCATTCTTTTAACCAAATATAAAGATTATAGTTCAATTGCGCTGAATGAATAGTATGCAAAATTAAACTCGGATTTCCAAGAGCAGAATTATCCTCGAGGTTCCGATCTTAACCTAGTATGACTAGGACATGCCAAAAAAAGGAAAGGTAGGCTTTACATACCTTGCACACGCCTTATGCTAGCTTAAACTCAAATCCCGTTTGCTCCAGAATCTACAAATGGTCACAATTACCAAATGTAAGCTATAAGCTTTTGAAGATTCATTCTTAGCCCTTTCTTGTCTACAGAAATTTGGGCAGCATCTCTCCTATATATCCAACATCCCCGAGAATTAAACTCGGCCAAAATAGCAACAACTAACCCAACAACAACATCAACCACATCAACAATCGAATTAAAATGCATTCTAGCATGAATAGTATTACTTTCTTCATAATGTAATAACTTCCATTCTAACTTCACACTTTCAATCCAAGGTCAACGTTTTCATATTTATCTACAAATTCAAGGCCATTCAAATACAATTCGGACGCATTTCTCATTATCCCACAAAATATACAAAATTTCCATCAAACGATAATTCATCCCAAACTTCCACAAATGCAACAAAACTACAAAATTGCATTGTCATCTTCCAAGGTTATTAACAATAACATTAATTCACCCTTTAGACCCTTACTTTCATAATTACATAAAAACTATATTAAAACACCAAATTTCCCATAACAACATACATGCCAATTTCAATGCCGACTTGAGTCGTTAAGCCTTTATTTACGTCACAAAGGTCGCAACGACACAACTAACATGCTAAATAAATTTCATTTCATCTCTCCCCTTCATCACATGGCACACGGCCAAACACCTACTCACACACATACACGGCTATGCACACACACATCACAACTTCATAATTCTCATCTACTTCCAATCATTACAACATACATACCCATTCCATAACATAAAAACATAGAAATCTTACCTTCTTCTTCAAATTTCAACTTGCCGCAAATGTGGTTCTTTCACCAAACTAATTATACCACGTCAAAGAGCGTCTTGAGCTTGTTAAGAATTCAAGAAGAACAAGATGTTAGGATGAAGATTGGAGAACTAGAATTTTTTTTTTTTTTCTTTTCTCCCCTTGTTCGGCCGTCCCTCTCTCTCTCACTTGGCTTGCTTATTTTTTTCTTGAATGTTCTATGGATGAACATAGATAATTAGCCTCTTATACTAATTAGTCATGTGACTAATCACATGACTAATCTTCATGGGTTTGGGCCAAACCATGGCCGGCCACCCTCCAAATTTGGACCTCATTTTCCCCTTTTTTTTTTTTTTTTTTTGAGCCCAATTCATTATAAGTCTTATTTTGTAATTCCCGGAACTAATTTCCAAAATTTCAATTTTGCCCTTAGGCCTTCTCCGAAGTTTCCGCATCCATATTTCCACAAGTAACATCATACACACCAAATAAACTCAAAATATGACCCTATTCTTACAAGTCGCAATTATTTCCCAATTTCCCGAATATGCAAAAACACGGGATATAACACCCCTGCTGTAAATTAAAATATAATAAAACATAAAACATCTAATATACATTTTAATAAAGATTAAAAAAAACCAGTTAAATTTGAAAAATATAAACGTGGACACATGAAATGCTCAGATTTTATTAAGTCCTTTGGGATTATTCGCGGATGAAGCATTTACAAGTCTAATGAATATAGCAGTTATAATTGAACATACCATTACAATTGAACATACCATTACTCATCATGCTATTGGTTTTGCTCATCTGCCAAAGAATAATAGCAGGCATGCTATTAAATTATTATTTAATGAATTATATATTTTATCTATGGAAGTACGTATCATCATATTATATTAAAAGTGAAAAGTTTCAACCTTCAAAGTTGGATTATAATTTTGTCCCTTCAGTAAATTAAAATATGATAAAATATCTAGAGAAAAAGAAATCCTCCATTAAATAACTTTTGTTATACTAAAAGTAAATCAGTGAATTAGAAATGACGTGATAGCATTCAGACAATCAAAATTCATTGAATCCAATTGGGATTGGGAGCATTCATACCCTCAATTACATCCCGAAACTTTTCTTATCATGATTATGAGAGAATAAAGGTTTCTTCCCTCCTGTTCCTTAAGTTCTTTCTTATTTCATAAAAAGACACTTAATAATAAGATTTCATCTTTTAAGATTCTTTTTTATTTATTTGCAAAATTAGTATCATATCATCATATTATTATATAAATGGAAAGTTCCAAATCAAAATATTAAAAAAAATCAAAATAATCATCATACTTGTTCTAAAAGTGGGAGACTCCCCAAGTGAAAAATTGAATTACATAAATGTCCATTAAAAGTTGATTAGTCATTAAGAAATTACCTCATATTTAAATGATATACTTAGGACTTCTCTGATCACATTCTTTAACTGTATACGTTTTTTTACTTATTACTTCCCACTAAAAATCATCCGTTCATAGCCTTTTGACATGCTTTTTGTTCTTTTATAAAATGCACGATGTATTTTCTTTCATTTCAGTTTTACATTGTCTTCTTTTCTCCGATGAAAAAGTCACTGATCTTTTAGCTTTTGTTTTTCCTATTTGGCAACAGGTATATTATTAGCGCGGAAACAATAAAAAACACAGTAATTAACGTGGTTCGGATCAATGTGATCCTAGTCCAAGGAGAACGGCCGACACTTTTCTTATTATCAACGGAGAAAGCAAGTTACAAGATCAAATACTCTTAGGTTCTATGTTCTGTGCTTAATAAATCCTAGCTACTAGGTCTAATCCTTTCCTATAAAGGATCTAAATCTCAATCACACTCGAAAACCAACAAAGAAAAAAAGTTTCCTTTTATTTCTTTCCTCTTTTGAGTAAGAATTGGCTTGAATATCTTCTCAACTTCACAATCTCCACCTTGAGATGAATTTTGACGCTTCCATATGAACGTCATTCAGTCCAATGTCTCTAACCCTACGTGAGCTAACTTCGTGTAGGAAACAAGAGATACTAACCGAAATCTTATACATATTAGTAGCTCTACCTTGCCTGTCGTTCTTCATCCTGATGCATCAGTTAATGCGAACTCCTGCCAAATTCATACAGTGACTGAACTTGACAAGAGGAACCACTTTGGCCAACATATCCGATGCGTTGTCCTTTGTGTCAACCTTTAAGACCTTAACTATGCCTTGTTCAACAACATCACAAATAAAATGAAATCTGATATCAATGTGTTTGGTGCGATCATGAAATCTCTCATTTTTTTATCAAGTGAATAGCACTTTGGCTATCACATTTTAGAGTTGGTTCATGTAAAACCCTACTCAAGACACCAAACCTTTCAACCATATAGCCTCCTTTACTGCTTCTGCTGCTGCCATATATTCAGCTTCTGTTGTGGACAAAGCAACTATAGATTGGAGAGTTGCCTTCCAACTTATGGCACTACCTGCAAGAGTAAAGATATTTGCTTGCCTCTAGCATCAAAAGCAAGTACATCCTTAACTGCCTCTAGCATCAAAAGCCACAACATTTTATTTCCACTGATGAAAAAAGAATCATATAAAAAAAAATCTTCTTTAATATTTTAAATTTGCATGTGGTTTTGGGTCGGGTACGTTCTTTTTAATTAGGTTTGCATTTATTAGATTAAAAATAAAAATAAAAAATCATCGGAAGTTGGATTTTTCGGTGGATTGACTTTCGTGTTAGAAAATATTGTTAAGTAACTTTGGTAAAAATAGGTATAGTAATGTGATCATATATAAAATAAACCCTTGTGAAAATGATGTATATCTCTCATTGATATTTGCTTCTTCTATTAGCTGCTTCAGGCTATGAGGCGGTAGTCAAATGAAACTGGGGGAGACAACAATAACACCATTAACTGTGCGGCAACTTTGTGCTTCAGGACTGTTTGGCCTTTTACTGATAAATATAGACAAAATTTTGTTGCCTTATACTCCCTCCGTCCCAATTTATTTAACACTTCTTGCTTTTCGAGAGTTAAATAAATTGTTCTTTGACTGTATTTTTTTCATGTCTTTTAAATATTTTAAATTATTAATTATGGTCACTTATAATATTTGTTATCTAATTTTCAAATATGTAAATTTTATTTCGAAAAAATTAAAGATTCTATGTTCAAACACACTGTCAAAATTAAAAAGTTTGACTCTAAAAAAACGAAAAGTGTCAAATAATTTGGGGCAGAGGAGGTAGTTGGGTAAGATTGGTGTATGCCTTTATTGATAACTGATTTCACAGAGATACCCTGATTGGTGGTTTTTGTATTAGATGTTGAATTTATCAGCACAAGTTCGGGTGTCTTAGTATTTTAAAATCTTTTTGCGGTAAAAAGAGGAAAGAGGAACAAATGTTTTGCCGACAAAAAGAAGGGGAACAAATGTTTCATGCACAGGCCCTTTTTTCATAGGTCAATTGGGGATTGGTGGTCCTGACGATAATTTTATAGAGACAGCTCGATTAAATTCAATTTATTTATTTTTTGATTTAACTCTTTTTAATGTGGTTACTAAATTTAGCTCTGGACTGCATTTGCAAGTTGAAACAAGTTAGCGTACAATATGGAACTGTGTTATTGGTGGTCTATCCACATTTAGTACTTTTAGTCTGCAGTATACATATATTTCTATTCTCTCTCTCCACCTTTTTTTTTTTTTTAAAAAAAACCCATCCTCGTGTTGTTAGTAAAATATGAAAAATTGAAAAATTTTACCATGAGTGAGGCATAGATATGACATGGTGTGTGAGGGAGTATTTAATTCAAATAATAATAGGAGACCCACCACTTATCTCGTCAGTCATCAATCCTCTCCATTTCTTCCTCTGTTGTTTTCTCTCTCCTCTTTCCTCTTTTTTCTCATTTTTTGTTTTTCGTTAATTTTAAAATCAATTTTATTATACGCAGATCAAAATTCTTTTAAGATATTCTTCAATTTCATTGTTTAGTTTTCCAACTTTTTTTTTTTTTTTGGTATATATTCAATTCAAAATTTCTATACTCTGCACTTGAGAAATTCAAAAGTCTAAGTGTCATCAAAGTAGAGCCCGAATTTAGAGATGTGCAAAATCGGTTTAACCGATAAACTAAACTGGCAAAGTTTTAAACGCAACTGATTTGACCTTCCACATCTTTCACAGTTAATAAAAACTTAAAGATCGAAAACTAATTGGTAGCCCCATAAAAAATATGTTGCACAATAAACAAAAATTTTAACGTGAACGTTCGGTTAGACGTTAATTAATTAGAAGTTAGACAATTGCATCTGCTATTATATTGAAAATCAGTAGAGCTGTTTGATAAAATTGTAGTCCCATAAAAAAAAGTTATAATATCTTTTAAAATTCATTAACCCAATAACTCGATATCGGTAAAAAAAAATAACATTTTGAATAATTTTATAAGACAAAATTTTTTGTTCATTGTGCAGCATATTTTTTATGGGACTACCAATTTGTTTTTTGATTTTTAAGTTTTTATTAACTGTGGAAGGTCAAACCAGTTGTGTTTAGAATTTTGCTGGTTCAATTTATCGATTAAATTAATTTTTGCACACCTCTAAATTCGGGATATACTTTGATGACACATAAAATTTTGAATTGAATATATAACAAAAGAAAAAGTTGAAAACTAAATAATAAAATCATAGAATATCTTTAAAATAATTTGATATGCGTATAATAATATTGATTTTAAAATTAACGAAAAACAAAAAAATGAGAAAAAAGAGGAAAGAGGAGAGAGAAAACAAAAGAGGAAGAAATAGAGAAGATTGATGACTGATGAGATAAAGTGGTGGGTCCCATATTATTATTTGAATTAAATACTCCCTCACACACCATGTCATATATGTGTCTCACCCATGGTAAAAAGTATTTAATTCAAATAATAATAGGAGACCCACCACTTATCTCGTCAGTCATCAATCCTCTCCATTTCTTCCTCTGTTGTTTTCTCTCTCCTCTTTCCTCTTTTTTCTCATTTTTTATTTTTCGTTAATTTTAAAATCAATTTTATTATATGCAGATCAAAATTCTTTTAAGATATTCTTCGATTTCATTGTTTAGTTTTCCAACTTTTTTCTTTTGGTATATATTCAATTCAAAATTCCTATACTCTGCACTTGAGAAATTCAAAAGTCGAAGTGTCATCAAAGTAGAGCCCGAATTTAGAGATGTGCAAAATCGGTTTAACCGATAAACTAAACTGACAAAGTTTTAAACGCAACTGATTTGACCTTCCACATCTTTCACAGTTAATAAAAACTTAAAGATCGAAAACTAATTGGTAGCCCCATAAAAAATATGTTGCACAATAAACAAAAATTTTAACGTGAATATTCGGTTAGACGTTCATTAATTAGAAGTTAGACAATTGCATCTGCTATTATATTGAAAATCAGTAGAGCTGTTTGATAAAATTGTAGTCTCATAAAAAAAGTTATAATATCTTTTAAAATTCATTAACCCAATAACTCGATATTGGTAAAAAAAAAAATATTTTGAATAATTTTATAAGACAAATTTTTTTGTTCATTGTGCAAAGATATTTTTTATGGGACTACCAATTCGTTTTTCGACTTTTAAGTTTTTGTTAACTGTGGAAGGTCAAACCAGTTGTGTTTGAAACTTTGCTGGTTCAATTTATGGATTAAATCAATTTTTGCAACCTCTAAATTCGGGATATACTTTGATGACACATAAAATTTTGAATTTCTCGAGGGCATAATATAAAAATTTTGAATTGAATATATAACAAAAGAAAAAGTTGAAAACTAAATAATAAAATCATAAAATATCTTTAAAATAATTTGATATGCGTATAATAGTATTGATTTTAAAATTAACGAAAAACAAAAAATGAGAAAAAAGAGGAAAGAGGAGAGAGAAAACAAAAGAGGAAGAAATGGAGAAGATTAATGACTGATGAGATAAATTATTTGAATTAAATATTCCCTCACACACTATATCATATATGTGTCTCACTCATGATAAAATTTCTCGGAATAAATAGGATCTGGCTCACCTCCAGTACTTCGTTCCTCCATTTCCCCAAGTACAGCCTTAAAATTTGCCACTTGTCTCTTAAATAATCTAGCGGATCAGATCTATTTGACTAACCAAAAAAGTTTTAACCATGGTAAAATATTCTCTCTCCTCCAAGACCCAAATCCGGAAAAGTAGATCATAAGGATTGAGAAAGCTCCTTCGACTCCTGTGATCAAAGATTATATTAATTAATTTTTTGCTAGCTCAAACCAACACGGCTTTGCAACCATGGATTTCTCGGTCTTTATTTTTTTATGGTCGATTCTTGGGACTTCAAGCTCATTTTCCAATTGTTGCTTTTATCATTTCTTTCTCAGAAAAGAAAAGGTGGACCGTTGATTAGAAAAGTGGACAGGTGTTGCTCCTTTAAGGGTGCACTGGATGAAATGGAGGAGATCCCCAATGGAGGGGAGCCGAGTCCGAATAATAATCATTAAGAGTGTTTACCCCAAATTTGGATAATCAATTAAATTTATGAGTGAGGTATAGGATATGTGGTTAAACTTTAATTTATTCTTTGATTGAGAGAAAATGGAATAGAATCAACTATGAATGATCTAACTAGTAATTGATGGTATGCGCTAAACGTATATGCTTATATGTTGAATATTGTGTGATTGCACAAATCTAAAGATGAACACAATAAATTCGGACCAAAATCAGATATTGAGAGGGAGAGGTTTATATATATTTGCTATTACAAATGTTCTAGAACTCAAGAAGCCAACCCCTAAAAGTAGGGTAATGACCCCTATTTATAGGTTTGCCTCATGAGCTTCATACAACATAAGGCCCTAAAGAATAAAGAAAAATCCTAACATGGATAAGGTTGGTCGTACGATCTGACACCTGTACGATTGACAGTACAAAGTGGCAGAACGGTCTTGACGCGTGGCATTTGTGTAATAGATCATCCGAACTAACGGCCACGATCAACCGGACCAACGGCCAAGATCAGCTCGGCTATGGAGAAACTGGACCAAACGATGTCCTTCACTTTCTTTGGATCAAGCTCTCCTCCGATCCCAAAAGAATCTTCGTGCTCGTACTTGTTTCTTTCTTTCCTCGGTCACCGATCTCACCGGTCTAGCATATATCTAATTTTTACCGTATACAGATAGTCCCCACACTTTTCGGATCGTAGTATTATCGGAGTAACGGGAAGTGGATGAATCAAGGAACCGATAACTCCATTTGTCCGTTGTTATCTTTTCATTTTGGCGGGAACAGTTGCGTCACGTCTCTGTCATCGGCCACGTGTCTCATCCCGGATGGTTAGCACTGACAATCGCCGTCACGCACGTCGTTTTAAGTCACTTCTTATTAATTATGGGACACGTGGCGTTTTTCGATTTGTCGGGATCTGTAACCGCCTCGATCCCATGCTTATATAACGTCTTCCATTGCCTCATTTTTCCATTTTTACGATCCACTTCACTCTCAATTTTCAGTACTTCATCTTCTCCATTTCATTTCTTTACTTCTCCCTTTTATTCCTTTCCATTTCATCACTTATAATCACCCTTCAACTCACATTTCTTGTTGATTCGCTGCTTATACTACGTGAAAAGAGATAATTCTGCCAACTTCTCTACTAGTTGTTTTTGTAAGTGTTGCTGCTTCTTCTCCTTACTCTTCACTACTTCGAGTCCTTACTTGACTGTTCCCTCACTTCTATTTTCAACTTCCCTTCGAATTCACCAAATCTCTTTTTTTTCGTAATCTCCAAATGTCTGCTAACACCGAAACCACTTCCCATGATGTTCCCTCGGTTTTATCTCAAGGAACCGAGCCAACTTCACAACCTAAGGGAAAAATCACCTTCGAGCCCACTGCGTTGTACATTGTACCGTCCAAACCCAATTATAATAAAGACTTTGAGGTTGAAAAACCTTCTCTGGTATCCGATAGAGGATTTGATGTGAGACGATACCCCTCATCCATCACCGAGGACAAACTCGACTTAGTCCGGACTGATTGTGGATGGGACAACCTTCCGATCCACGTTTTTGTCCCCGAGCCAGATGAATCAGTCACCGACCATCAGGAGGGCTTCTTATATGTTTACACTTACCCTTTCACCCTCAAGTCGACCCCCAATCGATCCAGTCATTTTGGAGATGTGCAAGACTTACAATGTGACCCTGGTCCAGATTGGTCCGATTGTCTGGAGGACCGTGGCATGCCTCCGGCTGTTGGCTGATAATTAGAGGAAGGAGTTCACGCTTGCTCACTTCATCCGATTATATTCCCCCAGGTTATTTCGGGGTGGTGTAATAAAGCTTGATAAGCGTAACTGGAACCCTATCTTTTCGAAGATGGATGAAGATAGAGACCGGGATTAGCTGGAGCGTTATGTCCGGGTCAGGACCGCGGACATCATTCCGGCCAATTACATGCCTTCTCCGGAGAAATGGAATGATAACCATAAGTCTCGATTATTTTAATAATTGATTTCGAATGCTTTATCAAACATTAGCCTTTTCACATTCTCACTACTTGTCTTCTTTATACCAGCCGTGGCTTGAATACCTCCGGCTGTCTGGAACATCAACGAGTGGGTTACTGCTCTCCTCAGTCAACATACCCATGAAGCACGGATGTGGGGACACCTGCCACGTGGCCGATGGGTCGCCCAGAACTGCGGTAATACTATGCTTCTATCCGTATTCATTGCATCTTCTACCCTTCTGTAACATCGTCGATTTTCAGGTTTACCTAAGGGCTCAGTGGATCCAAGGCCGGAGTCAGCAGCTGAACCCGCAATGTCAGCACCCGAGTTTGATCCAGCGGGTGCATCCCGTATCCTTGCTGCCGCCGCCAAGAGAAAAAGGCCCTCAGACAAAGGGCAGAAATCGAAGAAGAGGGCGAGGAGCGTCGTTAGGACTTTAAGGGATGAAACAGAGCCCGAGTTCCTCGTTCGGAGGATCAGTGTGGCCCCTTTCGTGGCTCCCATTCCGGAGGAGGGTCTCACCGTCTCACCATTTTCTTCAGCTGGGGAAGGACCTTCAGTTCCGGCATTACACACAGGTGGGGAAGAAATTCATTACCCGACTCCTGTAAGGTCGATTGAATTCTTTGATATTTCAGATGATGCTTCTTCCGAAAAAACCCCCCTGCAAAGGACAAGAAGACCCGGGAAGGCAGCTGCTGCCGAAGCTGGTCAAAGAACTGAGCAGGCCCCCGAGAGCGAAGCTCCAACAGCCGTTAGCCCGTTGCCCGACTATGAGACTGCTGCAACTTCGGAGATCTCTGCCTTTGCCGAAGCTGATGAAGCCGCTCCGACTTCTCCAACTCCGGCTTCAAGGTCGGATGAGTTTGAGGACATGTTCTCGGACACTACTCCTACAACCAGCTTAGCTTCTGGCTTCGGACATCTCCCGATCCCTCGAGCCACGAGGGCGGCTAGCCGGACCACCGAGACTGGAGATAGGGATAGCCTTGTGCGTGTCTTCCCAGCCCCAAGCGTGGAACCCCGGAGGACCAGATCGGCCGTAATTACCGTTCCCGAGGATTGTAGCTTTCTGTCTCGCCCGGTGGGAGTAGCAAGATACCTAAGGCCGCTCGTGTCCGACTCGGACAAACGGAAGATGAATGGAGTCCCCTGGCAGTGTCTCATTAACGAGGGCATGTACACGAGCAATCGAGTAAGTTAATCACAGTCCATCCTTTGCATAATTCATTGAGAATTTTAGTTTTTCTCTTATCCGAGTTTTAACTTTTTCAGAGTGTAGTGCTTGTTAACGAAGCCTTCGTCCGTGCTCAACAAGAGGTCGACGATCTCAAGGGCTAGCTGGATTCCCAAGGTCGAGAAACGGAGAAGTTTCAGCACCTCTTGCAGCTGAAGGAGGATGAGCTGAACCGAGCAGTTACTCTTTCCAACATCCAACCTGAGCTCGATGCGACGAAGGCCGAAAACCTTCGATTAAAGGATGAGCTGGTCGAGATGGTCGAAAAGAACCGGTTACTAGAAGCGGACAAAGTCGGCCTTAGCCAGGACAATGCTCTTTTTCCTCTAGATTCGGTGAGCTCGAAACCACCATCTCTCAACTCCGAGGGGAGCTGGATTCGGTCAAGTCCGATGCTACGAGCATGGCCGAGAGGCAACAGTTGCTTGAATCTGAGAGTGCCCGGTACAAAGAGAGTATAAGGGTATTTGAGAAGAAGGCGGAGAAGAGGACCCAAATATGTGATGATCTAAAAACCAAACTCGAAGAAACGGTTGATGCTAATGACTTTCTTAAGGCCGAACTCGAGTCAGCCACTCAAATGCAAAAGGTCCTCGAAGAAGATCGGGATGTTCTGGTGGAAAAGCTAGCCCAGGCCGAGGCCGATTTGAAAGAAGCCCTTAAGAGCGTGGAGGCTGCCGAGGCTCAGACTACTATTGCTATTGAGTATGAAAAGTGAAAGTCTCGGAGGATCACCCTTGAGCAAGCCGGGCATGGATTTGTGGATATTCTGGCCCTGATACTCGAGGCTAAAAGAGTCGAGGAAGAGGCTAAGGGTGCCCTCGGGACTGACTCTGACGACTCCGAGCGGACAGTGTCCAAACACTCCAGATCCAGCCATGCCGGATAGATTAGGGTCTGTACTTAGCCTTTTATTTTTTTGCCTTTGAAACGGTTTCCGATGTAAAAACCTTTGTATAAATGGAACATGCATTTTTCTTGATTTTCTTTATTCTTGTTTGAATGTCGGTTATGACTTTTGCTCGAATTATCAGTCCGTTTTAAGGATAAGCAGACTCGGAGTCATTATTCCGCCTTGTGCCTGAATTTTGGCTTTTTCTATTCGTCCGGTACGTTTTGTCCCGGAATTTGATCGAGTTTTTGCCCGTGGGACTTATCTTATGCTTTGTGAATTCAGACGTCTCCGAATCACGACGGGCATTTTTAGGGCCGGTATTTTTCGGCTATTTTTTAGGGCCAGTGTTTTTCAGCTATTTTTTAGGACCGGTATTTTCGGACACCTGAATCTCAGTCTTAGCTAAATTTTGATGTAACAGTCCCCGTTTGAGGGGTTAACGATTTTGGCTCAGTTCACTATGACCTTGTTGCCTTTGTCGAATTTCGACCGTAGTGCCCGAAATAGGGTATATGAATGAAGCAATGCCGAAATACGGCGATAATCATCGGGGTAGGGTATTTTAACAAGAAGACATCCGAGATATCGCTATCCGAACTTTCGATGATTTTTGTGTTGCAAGTATTTGTACAAGATATGAGAATTTTGTTTCCTTTTGCTTTTGCCGTAGCAAATACTAAATGGATACGATTCATTCTGATCGTTTGGTCCTTACATCGAAACCTAATGCAAAAGGTCCGATCTTGGTTTTTCCGTAGCAAATACTGAGTGGACACGATTCATTCTGATCGTTTGGTCCCCACATCGAAACCTAATATAAAAGGTCCGATTTTGGTTTGTTGAGCTCCTCCGATTTTCGCTAACCGGGGTAAACTTCGATGTGGGTATAATAGTTCCCTAGCGCTTATCCGAGCTGCAAGATCGGGTAAGCGCTATTAAGTCCCCATTCATAGGGTGTGATCCCGAGTTTCCGGGCGTTTGTCCTTGTCTTCATCGAGTAACACGTTGTACTTGTTGCCTCATTAAAAATTGTCGGAAAACTCATTTTAGGACAAAATTGTACTAAGGAAAAGAGTGCAACACGTGTTTTCAGATCTAGATTCTAACTTTATCCGGTGCTTGACTTCCTGCAAAAAAGAAAGGTTAATAGAAAAACACTAGGAGTCCATACCTTAGCAAATGAGTATCTTTTTAAATGAGCCACATTCCAGTTATTGCGCAACCGTTGCCCGTCCATGGATTCCAACTGATACAATCCTTTGCCCGTTACCTCAGTTATCTTGTACGGTCCTTCCCAGTTCGGACCCAGTTTTCCTTCGTTGGGATTCTTGGTGTTCAGGGTAACTTTTCTAAGCACCAAGTCCCCAACTTGGAAATGCCGAAAATTGGCTCTTCGATTGTATTACCTTTCCATTCTCTATTTCTGGGCTGCAATACGGACCAATGCGTTTTCGCGAAGTTCATCCGTGAGGTCGAGTTTTACGGCCATGGCCTCCTCGTTCGACTCCTCGGTGGTATAGTTGAACCGGAGACTCAGCTCACCGACTTCTACGGGAATGAGGGCTTCGACCCCGTAGACCAACGAGAAAGGAGTTTCTCTCGTGTTTGATTTCGATGTGGTTCTGTAAGCCCACAATACCTACGGTAATACTTCCCTCCAGTGATGCTTCGAGTCTTTTCCTCAGATTTTGAATTATTGTTTTGTTCGTGGATTCCGCCTGTCTGTTCGCACACGGGTGATATGGAGTTGCTATAATTTTCTTGATCTTCAACCCTTCGAGGAAATCGTTGGCTTTGCTGCCCATGAACTGGGGACCGTTATCACAAGTTATCTCGGCAGGGATTAAAAACGACGTATGTGGTCCCGCGTATGAAGTCAATGATCTCCTTTTCTCTAATTTTTTCGAAGGCTTGTGCTTCAACCCATTTGGAGAAATAGTCAGTCATAAACAAAATAAATCGGGCCTTACCTGGTGCCCATGGCAATTGACCAACAATGTCCATTCCCCACTTCATGAAAGGCCAACGTGACATAACCGAATACAGCAACTCTCCGGGCTGATGAATCACCGGGGCATGTCTTTGATATGCGTCGCATTTTCGGACAAAATTCTTCGAATCTTTCTCCATCCGATTCCAGTAATAACCGGCTCTGATAATCTTTCGGACCAGGGCTTCAGCACCGGAGTGGTTGCCGCAGGTCCCCTCGTGCACCTCTCTCATGACATATTCCGTTTCTCCGGGACCCAAACACTTGTCCAGGGGTCCGAAGAAAGACCGTCGATACAGTTGGCCGTCTACCAAGAAGAAACGCGCAGCTTTTGTCCTTAGTGACCGTGATTCTTTTGGGTCACTCGGGAGCGTTCCATCTCGCAAGTAATCGATATATTTGTTGCGCCAATCCCAAGTTAAACCCATTGTGTTTATTTTGACATGTCCGTTCTCTATCGCCGTATTCATCAAGTGCACCATAGTCCCGGGGTTGATTTCTTCCCCTTCGATCGAAGATCCCAAATTGGCCAATGCATCGGCTTCGCTATTCTGCTCCCTCAGTAGATGTTGCATGATCCATTCTTTAAACCGGTGTAGTATCACTTGGATTTCTTCCAGATACCTCTGCATCCGTTCGTCCTTGACCTCCAAGACGCCGTTCACCTGGTTTATGACCAAGAGAGAATCGCACTTCGCCTCGATTATTTTGGCCCCCATACTCCGAGCTAATTCCAAACCTGCAATCATAGCCTCATACTCGACTTCATTGTTAGTCAATTTAACAGTTCTAATGGATTGTCGAACGGCATCCTCGGCCGGGGTTTTAAGAAAGATTCCTAGCTCGGAACCTTTGAGGTTCGAGGCTCCGTCCGTGTGTAGCGACCAAATACCCGAGGCTTTTCCCAGGTTAGCAGAAGTTCTTTCTCAACCTCGGGGACCATAGCCAAGGTGAAATCCGCCATAAAATCGGCCAAGATCTGGGACTTGATGGCCGTTCGAGGTTTGTATTCGATATCATATCCGCTAATTTCTACGGCCCATTTAGTTAGTGTACCCGATAATTTCTATTTGTGCATGATGTTTTTAATGGGTAAGTAGTCACTACACATATCGGATAGCATTGAAAGCATGGCTTGAGTTTTCTAGAAGCGCTTACCAATGCCAATGCCAATTTTTCCAAGTGGGGATAACGGGTCTCCGCATCCCCCAAAGTTCTACTTACATAATAAATAGAAAATTGCGTACCTGATTCTTCTCGGACCAAAATGCTACTTACCGCTACCTCGGAGACAGCAAGGTAGAGAAAAAGCTGCTCGTCCGCTTTTGATGTGTGCAATAGCGGTGGGCTGGACAAGTGTCTTTTTAATTCTTGTAAAGCTCTTTGACACTCCGATGTCCAAACGAAGTCGTTCTTCTTCCTCAGTAAGGAGAAGAAGCGGTGACTCTTGTTCGAGAGCCTCAATATGAAACGACTTAGCGCCGCTATCCTTTCGGTGAGCCTCTGCACTCTTTTGACGTTATTCACTACCTCGATATCCTCGATGGCCTTGATCTTGTCTGGGTTGATTTCAATCCCCCCTTGATCTTGTCTGAGTTGATTTCAATCCCCAGGTTTGACACCATGAAACCCAAAAAAATTACCGGACCTGACACCGAAGGCACATTTTTTTGGGTTGAGCTTCATGTTATACTTGCCGAGTACATCGAAGGTTTCCTGCAAATGCTTTAAATGGTCCTCTGTTTCCAGGGACTTGACCGTCATGTCGTCAATATAAACTTCTATTATTTTTCCTATTTGTTCTTCGAACATCCCATTAACTAGGCGTTGGTAAGTTGCACCGGCATTTTTTAATCCAAAAGGCATGACATTATAACAGTAAGTCCCATATCGGGTAATAAAGGATGTTTTCTCTTGGTCCTCCGGGTGCATCCGGATTTGGTTATTCCCGGAGTAGGCATCGAGAAAACTTAACATCTCAAGCTCGGCCGTCGGATCGATCATTCTATCGATGTGAGGCAACGAAAATGAATCCTTCGAGCATGCTTTGTTTAGATCCTTATAATCAATGCACATTCGAAATTTATTACCTTTTTTTGGCAGCACCACTTCGTTTGCTAGCCAATCCGGGTATTTTACCTCTCGGATAGAACCTATTTTTAAAAGCTTCGTTACCTCGTCCTTTATGAATGTATGTTTTGCCTCTGCCATGGGCCTTCTCTTCTGCTTCACCGGGGGAAACCTCCTGTCTAAGCTGAGCTTGTGAGTTGTTACTTCCGGTGGCACACCTATCATATCTATTTGGGACCATGCAAGGCAATCGGCATTAGCTCGAAAAAATTCAATTAACTTGTTCCTGAGCTCCGAGGTTAACCCCGTGCCCAGGTTTACCTTTCTGTCCGGTAGATATTCGAGCAAGATGATCTGCTGCAGCTCTTATATTGTTGACTTGGTTGCATCCGAATCATCCGGCATGAAGAATGATCTGGGTACGCCGAAATCATCCTCGTCATACCCCGGATCCAACCCCGTGTGCTTTGATTGCTATTTGGTGTCCTTTTCTTCGGTTGAATCTTCTTCCTTTTGATCTGATTTTTTGGGCTGAGGTGTTGCTTCTTCGACTGCGAACATCTCCCTTGCAGCGGGTGTCACACCCCATTTTAACCGGGCTAAAGTAGAGTACGACATTTTGGTGATTCCTATTTGTTTATTTGTTTTAAGGAGTCGCCACCTAATTATTTACGGTGAATTAGGACACTTAAAGTTTATTAAAGTAGTTATCTAAAGTTAACTCTGTTTAAGGTCTGCGAAACTTAAGATTCTAGGTAAGGGTTCAATTAGTCTAAAGGGAAGGTATTAGGCACCCTTTAAGACCCATTAACAATGGTTAACCGACCGGACTTATGATTAGTTAGGCTAAGTGTAAGTATAGTATTTTTAATATTCAAGAAAATATCTTGAAAGTATTGGTAAAGTTATAGATAGAAATAGAATTTTGTTTAAAGTAAAACTTGTAGAAAAGTAGGTGATTGCATAAAAGAGTTTAGTTATAAATAAACCAAAGAAACGGAATGAGTAATGTTTATATGTATTTGGAAAGTGAGTTATGCCAATTGGCAAATTAAAATGCATTTGTAAAGTTATTGCAAGATTAACATTAATGTTTTAACAAATATGTATTTAAGTGTTCTAAGATAGTAGGGAGTGAATCTTGATTCTTTTAGCTCAAAACATATAGTCATGCTAATTTGAAAAATTAATTTCTCAAATAAATGTTATAGATACTATAAATAGTTTGGAACAAAAGTAGAAGTGAATGTAATTTGTGAAATTAACTACCCATTACTAAACTAAACCTATTAATGTTACTAAGGTTCATCTAAGTTAACAAACAAAGTGTTAGTCATACAATACACATTAAATGCATACAAAATAAAAAGGGTAGTGGATAAGTTAAAGGGGCTCGGCCCACTTTCTTGGACTGCTGTGATCTGTTTGCTGTTGGGCTTCGGCCCAAATTTTCCCTTTGTATTGCTGCGGACAGATCTGGACAGAGGGAGGAGTGATGTTTCGTTGGGCCTTGGCCCAACACCGAATGTGGGAGAAGACGATGAGTCACTTGGACTCTTATGCGATAGTCATGATTTTTTGTGTGCAATGAACTGAGGCGTCGAGGTCTCGAATCTACTCCTCTGTTACGAAAAGATCCGAAACTCACACAAATGAATTCGAAGATTTCTGTTGTGGCTAAAGTTCACCAAGACAGAATAAGTGTTTAAACAGTCCTAGAGTTGGGAAATGTAGTTTTAAAAAAAATGAAAATTGTGAAATGCTAGGGATTTCTGGGTACTCTCCGAAAACGTTGAATAATCCCTTCCCGCGGCTAAAGTTCACCGGAGAAGGAAGAATCAAGTGTGGAAGATACTCCCATGTCTGTCAAAATATTGAATAATTCCCCAAAATGTTGAGTCCAAAAAATCCCCCTGAAAACGTTCAAGACCAGCCTCTTTATAAGGTTTCGATTCGGGTTTAGGAAAGGAGGGAGGGAGCGTGGGAGACAGAGATGAGTGGGTGACAGAGGCGTGGGGCGATAGCAGTGTCACACCCCAATCTTACTAGGGTGTGATGGGCACCCGACCCCACATTCGGAGCCGAGCGAACCCACTGACTCTTATTACATACATAAACTTTCGGACTCTTAATCAGACAAAAATGACAAGTACAAAAAATATTTTGAAAATATCCTTTGTAGTTTACAAATCGACAGAATCTGTAATCATATGGAATCTACTGCAAAATACAGAATGACACGTCGGCTGATGGAGCCGCTCACAACTGACATTCAGAACCCACAACTCTGTCTGCAAAGCCTCTAACAAACAAACGAAACACATAGCATGCATACTCTGACTTGGCAGCACTCCAGGAGCAAATGGAGCTTGCCGACGCCGCTGGAATATCTCCTGTAATAACCTGTATTCAACTGGGTGTACCTGCGCGGCATGAAACGGCCAGAAGAACGGGGGTCGATACAAAATATGTGTACTTCGTACGTAAAGTGTAAGGACCAATAAAACAGAATCATAACTGAACAGAGGATACAGAACATAAATGCAATAACTGAAGTGTCAGAAAGGCTTACTCATAAAACATAAGCAAATGCATAACAGAAAATATGCCATAACGGGCCCCCATTATGGGACTCGGTAACGTAAAAGTGGTCGCCCGACAAGGCGCCACAAAGATATCGTATCATATCAGAATGTGCACATATCATAGCATATCAGATGGCCATATCATATCATATCATATCATATCATATCATATCAGAGTGTGTACATGGCACAGCATACTCCACAACCCATGTACATATATACCTGCCCCCTCACATCGAGGCACGGCGAACAATGCAGTGGAATACGCGTGATAACATATCCTGGCCCGGGCTCAGTGAAGGAAGTGTTGAGGCATCCACGAGTGGAGTAGTGAGAAACTAATGCAATATAAAATATAAAACAATGGCAAAGACTCGATGATATATGCCAGATGGTCGGTCGGATAACGAATATTTAATAGCGGACATTTAACAAAATCATAACATAATTCTTCCCGGAGGTCACAGTAGTATACGTCAAAATAACCTTTCTGAAATCGTTTCAAGTACCAAAATAGGTCATAAGAGTCAATAAAATAAATATAGTCGCTATTATTTAGAAGTTAGAAAAGATAGCTAAAAGTCTTCTTTGGTAATCATTCATAGATAGATCAGACGGAATATCTGGACAAAGCTCGGAAATAGTGAGTCCGCCTCGGGTCAAGTAAGGTGGCGTACCCAACGACGCATATTAGACTTTATGATGTCATTTATGAGAGGTATAAGATAATCGGATTTCATATGTACAAATTCTAGATGCCTAGATGACTTGTCGAAACAATCGTAACATATTTAATTCAATTCTACTGAATGAAAAAGGGAGAAATTTGGACGTGGATTCCGAGGAGTAGAGTCGTCCCCGAGGTCCGAATCCAAGCCTACTACATCTAGGACATGCCAAGAGAAGAATAGGAAAGCTTTACATACCTTTTGCACCCTTTACGCTCTCCAAAACTCAGATCTCTTTTCGTCCAAAACCTACAAATGGTCAAGTTTACCATATGTTAACTATAAGGCTTTAGGCATTCATTTTTTTGAACTAACGCTTGTCTAACGAAATTTCGGCAGCACCTCCCCTATAAATTCGCCGCCCCCAAGAATACAACTCGGCTCAGAATATCAACAACCATACCAATAACAACATCCACAACATCAATAAGCAATTACAATGCATTCTAATATAAGAAATTTCCATTTCTACACATCACCTCAACTTCCAAACCAACTACATACATTCTACCCAATAGCAACTCTTATATATTTATTTACTAATTTACGATCATTTAAACATAATCAAGGGCATTTCCCACAAGCTACATAATTTTCCAACAACTTCCACCAAACCCTACACTTACCCGAAACTTCCCAACTTCCACTAAACGATCTTCACACTTTTTCTTCCTTCCACATTCATAACTTACATTAACATTTCATACACTAGTCATACCATTTTCCATCAATGCACAAAGTCTATATTCAAGTCTCATTAACCCTTAAGCAACTTTCCAACAATTCACAACTTTACTAAATTCATCATATTTTCATTTGCATTATAGAATACATGTTAATAACAACTAATCTACTATATGGAAATTAGTTTATATTTTCCCACACCTCACACACATGCACACGGCCACTTCCCACATTGCCAACTTCCACCAAAATCATTAAACTTCAATTATCAATGTAGAATCCACAACAACTACCATTAGAATACCACATAAAATCAACTTATTTTTGCCTTCACAACACATGCACATGCACGGCTATATACTACTTCACACAACCATCATGCAACTTCCATATTTTTATGATTTCTACTCATTTCTATATTCCATAACATAAACAAAATCTTCATAATCCATAAAAGAGGTTGAAATCATACCTTTCTTCACAACTTCCCAACTTGGCTAAAGTGATGATTTTGCAACAAAGAGTGATTCTCTTCTTCTAAAAATTATACCATGTTGAAGAGGACCCTTGAATTAGTGGAAATACATCAAGAAAATAATTTTTGCAACAAAATTCCCAAGGGTAGAATTTGGAGGGGTTGGCGACCCCTCCCTTCTTGCTCTTCTTCTTTTTTTTCCTCTTCTCAATTTTCTTGAAGTTTCTGAATGTCCACTTGGCCCCCCTATTTCCCTTTATATTACCATTTTAATTTTCATGGGCTTGGCCCATTTTCTTTCCTTTTCATCATCCTATGGCCGGTTGGGCCTCTCACTGGGGCCTTGCTTGTTCTTTTTTTTTCAAGCCCAATTACTTAGTCCATATTTTGGTAATTCATGAAACTAATTTTTTTGAAATTCAATTTTACCTAACCTTTTCCAATATTTCCACATCACAGACTTTCCATAACCAACTTATGTTTCAAACAAGACCAGAGTATACTCTTGTCCTTAACTTGTCAAAACTATCTCAACGTTCCCAAACGTGTGAAGTACGAGGTATAACAAGCAGGTCGTGGAAGGAGCAGAGGACAAGGAGAAGTGGAGGGAGCGTGAGAGAGAGAAGGGAGAGGGGGTGTGCGGGCTGGACCGGGTATTGTGGTGTGGGCTAATCTGTTGGGTTTACAAGATGGGCCGGGTATTAAACATATGGGCTAATAATTTAGCTGAAAATTTGACAGTCCTTCCTCTCTATTTAATTGTTATTGGGCTTCTAATTTAATAACTAGTACAATATATAGTATTATGTGAAGACAATTAATATGTAGAAAAATAATGATTTGTAACAAAGCGTTGTCTTGTAATTAATTTAATGAGTCCAAAAACCCAGAAATGAAACGATGACTAACCGTTTAACATTTGTGATAAAGTAATGCTCGTAATGTTGAAAATAAAAGTAGCGATATTAGTAATAGTAGCAATAAAAATAAAATAGTGAAAAATAAAGTATTTAGTTCGTCAGTAAATTTAGAAACCTGAGTAAAATTAAATAAAGAAGGGACAAAATTGGGTGTCAACAGATGCCCCTCTTCGGCTGAAAACGATGTAAGAGTTTTCGGGCGAAGACGTTGACGTAGTAGCCAATTTTGTTCTGACCAACAAATATGAATTTGTAAGAAAGTACTGTTTAGGAGAATTGGTAGAATATATTATGAGGATAGAGGGAATTATGAAAAATTATGGTCGAACCCAATCTCGAGTTACCTATATATGTCGGGCTGCACGAGAATCAGGCCATGTGTAGTTCGAAAGTTACGTTGGGAGAGTGTTACTTATGGATTTATAACTTTCGAGAGTTGTAGACAGATGACCAGAATGTTCGAGAATGGAACATATGTTTATAGCCTCCTAATTATAAATGTGGTGCACAACACACCCATAAGTAGGACTCTACTAGACACGATGTAAATTCTCCAAAAATGCCCCAGTGTTGAGTTGTGGAGACGCTGGGGATGTAGAAAGGAATATAAGATTGTGAAAAAAGTTGATTGAAATAGAGTCTTAGCGGCGTATATGAAAGAAATTTTTTGGGTAACCTACGTATCACATGTTTGTGGACGTAGGCGGAGTTGAGTTCGAGAGTAGATCCGTGACCTTTGCTTATGAGTTTGATATTCCTCTTCAGCATGTTTGCACTGCCTCTTTCACAAAGGGTAAGATAAAGTTTCACGTTGTCTTTGTGTCTCTGTAGATTGTATTTTCTGTCAAAACTGAAATTCATGTCAAAATCAGTAATAAAGTCTTGGATAAAGTTGAAAGTGTAAAACTTATAAAGAATGTAAAGATGATAATAAATATGAGTATGGGAATAAGACGAAGTCGTGCGGCTTATAATGAGGCAGTGTAGCCAAATGTTGTCTCTGGTTGTCTTCAAAGACTTGAACGAATGTTGTGTTTATGTTGTAGATGTAATAATATCTCTAGTTGCAATTATCGACTTCAATGATAATAACAAAGTCTCCGGCAGTCTTCCGGGACTCGATGATAAACAATGTCTGTGAAATTTTAAAGTAAAGCCGTTAGAGTAGGTAAAGTTGATGGTAAAGTAAAGAGTAAAGTAAGTGTATAGCCGTTCGGCTTATGCAGATGGGGCTGTGTAGCCATGTGAAGATTCCCGTAGAGTCCGGGGTAGAGTCGTAAAGTAGGATGATTTCTCCGGTTGTCTTCAGAGACTTAATGATGATTCCTGTACAGTCTGTAAAGTCATAAAGTAGGATGATGTCTCCGGTTGTCTTCAGAGACTTAATGATAATTTCTGTAAAGTTCAGGGTAAAGTCGTTAAAGTTGGTAAAGTGAATGGTTAAGTAATTGATAAAGTAAAGTGATGGTGTAGCCGTCCGGCTTATGCATATGAGGCTGTATAGCCGAATGATGCCTCCGGTTGTCTTCGGAGATTTAATGTTGATTCCTGTAAAGTTCAGCGTAAAGTCGTTAAAGTTGGTAAAGTAAATGATAAAGTAAAGAGTAAAGTCATAGTGTAGCCGTCTGGCTTATGCATATGAGGCTGTATAGCCGAATGATGCCCCCGGTTGTCTTTGGAGACTTGATGAAGATTTCCGTAAAGTCCGGGGTAAAGTCGTAAAGTAGATGATGTCTGATAACGTCCAAATTCACCCTATTAATTAGAATGAGTACGGTCGTATGCAAATATAATTTACCCAACTATGAGTCGGGGTCGAATCCCACAGAGAACAATATATAGGCGATTAGGAAAAGTATGAAATTTTCACCAACTAAGCTAAACCCAAACGATGGATAATGTTTTGGTTTTTGAGAAAATTATAACTAATGCGAAAATATAAACTAACCTAGAAAGCAAGTAAAATGATCAATGGCCACAAGCACGGATACAAAGTGGAAACTACTAAAGTAACGATCCAATGTATTTCATGATTTACAAATAATGGTGAGTTTATATTACTTAGCCTCGGATAATGACTCTAAATTAGCTTCTTCCGAAGACTAACGGAATTACCTAATTGAATATCCCTAAAGAAATTAGGAGCATTAAGAACACCGAATATGACGCTCGTGGTTTTCGCCTATTCCTAGGTCGAATTCCATTAGATGAGGGTTAACGCCCCAAATTCTTGTTAATTAATCTTTCCCAATCTCGAGTTTGCCTGTTCCAAGTTTAAACCGAAATAAATGAGCAAGTCTTAGGGTTAGCTACTCCCTTAAGAATCATTCAAGTGAGATTAATTAAAACAACAATAACCCACTTCATTAAGAATAAAATCATTCAACACATAAGCAAAACAAGAGATTCAATCCAAACATAAACAATGTACACTTCCATAAACAAGGTTCAAGTATTGAAATGAAATACCACACCTAAATATTCAATACAAAACAAGGAATTGAAGAAAGGATTAAGAAATATCTCATTAAAGTGCCTCCACCTTCTCCTCCAAGGTGTTGGTGATGAAACCCTAGCCTCCAAGGACTTGTGTTGTGCCAAAGATGATAATGTTTTGCCCCCTAGTCTTCCTTTTATGTTTCCCAATTTTTCCAAGTCCAAAAAAATGACAAAATATGCCCCAGATTTTCGTTTTTGCAGTTCTGCCCGTTTTTTGCAAATCTGTCCCGTTTTTGCAAAACTGTCCACTTTTGACAGTTTGCAAAGGCGCTTTGTCCAATTTGACCTCTTTTTGACTTTATTTTCACTTGGTTTATTCCGATCACTTCTAAATCACATAAACCTGTAAAATAGATGTAAATGATATTAAATGCACTATTTTCTCAAGCAAACATAGCAAAAATATAAGATTAGAGAAGAGATAAGTTGGTAAAATACCAACTTATCAATGTCTCCGGTTGTCTTCAGAGACTTAATGATAATTCCGTTCGGCTTATGAAAATGAGGTTGTATAGCCATATGATATCTCCGGTTGTCTTCGGAGACTTGACGCAGAATTCAAGATAAAATGTAAATGATATCTCCGATTATTTTCGGAGACTTGATGATGCAAACCCTGTAAAGTTCAGGATAATGTTTCCGGTTGTTTTCAAAAATTTGATGCAATCCTGTAAAGTTTAGGATAAAATGTAAATGATATCTCCGGTTGTTTTCGGAGACTTGATGCAAATCCTGTAAAGTTCAGGATAATGTCTCCGGTTGTTTTCGGAAACTTGATGCAATACTGTAAAGTTCAGGATAAAATGTAAATGATATCTCTGGTTGTTTTCAGAGATTTAATGTAAACCCTGTAAAGTTCAGGATAATGTCTCCGGTTGTTTTTGGAGACTTGATGCAATCCTGTAAAGTTCAGGATAAATGCAGACCCCTGTAAAGTTCAGGGTAAAGTTGTAAAGTGAATGCAAACCCCTGTAAAGTTCAGGTGAATGCAGATCCCTGTAAAGTTCAGGGAGGAGTCGTTTTAAAGTAGGTGAAGTAAATGACGATTCCTGTAAAGTTCAGGGTAACGTCGTTAAAGTAGATAACGTGAATGATAAAGCAATTGATAAAGTATGGAGTAAAGTGATAGAGTAGCCGTTTTGGCTAATGATGTTGATGGTATCATGATAGGCCGAATTAATGACACGTAATCCTGATTTGATTCTCCTTCAATCTTGGCAACCTACAAAACACGTGTATCTGTTAATAAAGTCATAAAGTTGTTTTAAAGATAAAGTTAGAAATAAAGCCGTTTGGATTTTAAGGTGAGGCCATAATGGGCCAGATGATGCTTTCGGCCGTGATTGATAGACTTGACTGTCGGTCTTGCGGTCTCTTCATCCCTGCACTCAAAGAAAAATTCTTAGTTTGGGAGGGGAAAGTTGATTTGTGTCGACTCGAAGCTTGACGTTGTTGGCGCTCCATTCGTCTTGTTCGTTTGGATCTTGTGATCTCCGTTCAAGCCTTGGTAGATGAACAGTAGTGAAATTGATTGAAAGAAAGTGTTTCATTTGAAAAGTGTATATGTAAGTATATATATATAAGGAAAGATATGTTCGTAAGTACATGTATATAAGGAAAGATATATATGTATATAAGTATATAAGGAAAGACATATATGTAAGTATAAGTATGTATATAAGTTGTAAATATTTCTGCCAACTTTAGATTGTGACACTTCTGAAACGTCATTTGTCTATAATACTTCCTGTCTGATAGCCTTAGATCTTTGTTGATGTTAGACTATTCTCTCGTCTATGTCTTTTCAAAATATGCCCTAGTTTTGAATCAAAAGGGTGTACTAAATTTATTTTGTGGTGTGACCGAACCTTGTATAGGTTGCCTACGTATCCCTCCAAAGGAATCAGGTTAGAACGTAGTTCGTAAGGTACATAGAAATGATTTGAAATTTTCTGATAAAGGGACCGAACCCGATTTGGATTGCCTACGTATTCCGCTGAGGGACTTAGGTCAGCGTAGTTCTGTTATGTAAAACGGTAACAGTTTTGTTAGTTTTCTACTTAAATATGACTGACCGGTATGTTGAAAGTCTACGAGTCCCACCGAGGGAATCAAGCCATGTGTATTTCTCCTTACATGAGGATTTTTGGATTTTCTGTTAAAATGCAATACTCACAATCCTTATTAGTTAATAATCCTTGTGATTGGATTTCTATGCTTAGTCTGATAGGAAATAAGATATTCAAATAAATAATTTTATAGCGAATGACTATTCATCTATTGTATTTTCATGCAAATAGGGGGCAAGAAAACTCTATGGAAAGATGGTGGTTTAATTCGATGTTGTTTAAGAAGGAGTTCAAACGCAGGTGTGGGCTAAATAAATCAATGGGCAGTCTTGGTCCTATTGAAAATACCAATAGAAACTGTCTACCTGAGACTGTCCCTTGGCCCGTAGGTCCTGACACAAGGTTAGAATTCTAGCCCTTCCAGAGTGGTATCTCACTGATGGCTCGGGCCCCCCCGGAAGGAGGCCTTCTTCGCCTTCCACCTAAGCTGCGCAGGAAAGGCCCAAAGCCAATCCCAGGGAACAGTGAAGCTTCATAGGTCTATGTGGGCTGCCTACGTATCCCACTACGGGAATCAAGTCAGCGTAGTTCGTACATAAGGATTTTTGGATTTTCTATTATAATGTAACCGAACCCTATGTGGGCTGCCTACGTATCCCACCACGGGAATCAGGTCAGCGTAGTTCGCCATATAAGGATTTTTTTTTGTTATAATGCAACTGAACCCTATGTGGGCTGCCTACGTATCCCACCACGGGAATCAGGTCAGCGTAGTTCGTACTGTAAATGTCTAAGTATTTGTTGGCTTTCTACCTAAATGTGACTGACTGGTATGTTGAAAGTCTATGAATCCCACCGAAGGAATCAAGCCTCGTGTAGTTATCCTTGTATAAGGATTTTTTTTTAATGCAACCGAACCCTATGTGGGCTGCCTACGTATCCACCACGGGAATCAGGTCAGCGTAGTTCGTCCGTGTGTGTTAAAGGATAGGTTACAAACTAGGTTTTCTAATCTAATGTCATCCTCTGATTTCGACTTGACTGATAGCTTTCATGCTTGTGTCCTTGTCTATCGTCTATTTCAATTTCTTCCGAGTGGAATCTTGTCTTGTCCTCTAGTTTTCTTTGTCTATTCGTACATTTTATGTCACAATCATAGAGTTGGCAGTTTTGATAAATAAAGTAGAAAATAATAGAAATAGATAACTAAGGAAAATCAGAAATTCATTCATAGGCTTCCAAAAAGTGAAGCAAAGCAAACAAAGTTTTGGGCATGATTCAAGCCCCAATTTTAAAATTATGTTATCACAAAAGAGAGTTCACTACAGTTCGAACTATCAAGGCTCCCGGCGAACCAGGGATGGAGCACAAGTCCAATTCTTTAGAGTTTCTCCTGGTTCGGCATCCCGTATGATCGGTGTCTTGGTGTTGTGAGTAGTTATAGCAGCAATCTTTGTTGGTGTTTGTCTTTAGTCTTGTAAAGTAGGGATGGTCAGCCATCGAGTGTCAACACGAATCAACTTTTTTGGAGAATAAAAATTAAGAAACACAATAGTGTAAACAATGTCAGTCTCATTAACATATCCAGGTAAAGTCATGATCACGTAAAGTCAAGTAGGTCATGTAGCAATCAAATAAAGTCAATCAAGTTGTCAAGCAAATGTAAACAAATATGTCACATAACAATAACGCGTCCTAATATGTATGTGACCTCTTTGTGCCAAAGGTAGGCCTAACGTTTGTTTGAAGGGTAAAGTGTGCCATAATATGTCATTCCATTGCTTTTGATTAATTAAACAAATTCTATTTCCCAAAATAAAGTACAAAAGTAATGTAATGTCAAATGAGTACAACATAAAGTATTTCCTAATTTCAGTAAAGTAAATACAGTTTCCTATGTCTAAGTGTACAGCTCCATTTTTTGATGTCCTTGGTCTTCGCCACTTGTTCATCACGGATGTACTCCAACGTGAATCCATACCTGTCATAAAACGTTAGCCATTCTCTTTCTCCTAAAGTTTAATTAATTAAAGCAGATAGTCCATATTTAGGCACAGTTACCCTTCAAACATGCACATAAAGTATGATTGGTGTCACTTGGGGTCGTGAACCCACTTGGACATTAGGGTAAAGTCATCTAATGGACTTAATACACCAAGGGTATTAAGCCTCCTAGGTCATGAGATGTATGCTCCTAATAAAGGTGTTGGTTTAGCTCTATCTTAGGCTGACTAAGAGTTGGCTTCCTATGACACGAGGTTCTCCCAAGTGGACAACTTGGGAGTGGAAAGTCCGTGGCCGTCGACTGCACCGCCGATCGACTAAATCCACAAGATCAATCCAACTAAGGGTGATTTAGTAGTGCACGGCCGCGAACCGCGAAACCGCTTTAAGTGTGTGAATTTGTGTGAGTTTTCCAGGAGTGGAGGAAAATGATACGGAATGACAGTTTATCAAAGCAGTAACATTTAAACAGTTTATATCAAAACAGTAACACGCAAACAGTTTATATCAAGCAAACAATTAATAGCATGTAAAATCAGTTAACGGCCGATAAAGTAATTAAAGTAAGCACACAAAGCCTATTTAATAAGCCCGTTATGGTTAGAACCTAAGTACTCCCCAGCGGAGTCGCCAAGCTGTCACACCTCATTTTAACCGGGCTAAAGTAGAGTACGACATTTTGGTGATTCCTATTTGTTTATTTGTTTTAAGGAGTCGCCACCTAATTATTTACGGTGAATTAGGACACTTAAAGTTTATTAAAGTAGTTGTCTAAAGTTAACTCTGTTTAAGGTCTGCGAAACTTAAGATTCTAGGTAAGGGTTCAATTAGTCTAAAGGGAAGGAATTAGGCACCCTTTAAGACCCATTAACAATGGTTAACCGACCGGACTTATGATTAGTTAGGCTAAGTGTAAGTATAGTATTTTTAATATTTAAGAAAATATCTTGAAAGTATTGGTAAAGTTATAGATAGAAATAGAATTTTGTTTAAAGTAAAACTTGTAGAAAAGTAGTGATTGCATAAAAAGAGTTTAGTTATAAATAAACCAAAGAAACGGAATGAGTAATGTTTATATGTATTTGGAAAGTGAGTTATGCCAATTGGCAAATTAAAATGCATTTGTAAAGTTATTGCAAGATTAACATTAATGTTTTAACAAATATGTATTTCGAGTGTTCTAAGATAGTAGGAGTGAATCTTGATTCTTTTAGCTCAAAACATATAGTCATGCTAATTTGAAAAATCAATTTCTCAAATAAATGTTATAGATACTATAAATAGTTTGGAACAAAAGTAGAAGTGAATGTAATTTGTGGAATTAACTACCCATTACTAAACTAAACCTATTAATGTTACTAAGGTTCATCTAAGTTAACAAACAAAGTGTTAGTCATACAATACACATTAAATGCATACAAAATAAAAAGAGTAGTGCATAAGTTAAAGGGGCTCAGCCCACTTTCTTGGACTGCTGTGATCTGTTTGCTGTTGGGCTTCGACCCAAATTTTCCCTTTGTATTGCTTTGGGACAGATCTGGACAGAGAAAGGAGTGATGTTTCGTTGGGCCTTGGCCCAACACCGAATGCGGGAGAAGACGATGATTCACTTGGACTCGTATGCGATAGTCATGCTTTTTTGTGTGCAATGAACTGATGCGTCGAGGTCTCGAATCTACTCCTCTGTTACGAAAAGATCCGAAACTCACACAAATGAATTCGAAGATTTCTGTCGTGGCTAAAGTCCACCAAGACAGAATAAGTGTTTAAACAGTCCTAGAGTTGGGAAATGTAGTTTTAAAAAAATGAAAATTGTGAAATTCTAGGGATTTCTGGGTACTCTCCGAAAACGTTGAATAATCCCTTCCCGCAGCTAAAGTTCACCGGAGAAGGAAGAGTCAAGTGTGGAAGATACTCCCATATCTGTCAAAATATTGAATAATTCCCCAAAATGTTGAGTCCAAAAAATCCCCCTAAAAACGTTCAAGACCAGCCTTTTTATAAGGTTTCGATTCGGGTTTAGGAAAGGAGGGAGGGAGCGTGGGAGACAGAGATGAGTAGGTGACAGAGGCGTGGGGGGACAGCAGGTCGTGGAAGGAGCAGAGGACAAGGAGAAGTGGAGGGAGCGTGAGAGAGAGAAGGGAGAGGGGGTGTGCGGGCTGGACCGGGTATTGTGGTGTGGGCTAATCTGTTGGGTTTACAAGATGGGCCGGGTATTAAACATATGGGCTAATAATTTAGCTGAAAATTATTGGTCCTTCCTCCTCTATTTAATTGTTATTGGGCTTCTAATTTAATAACTAGTACAATATATATTATGTGAAGACAATTAATATGTAGAAAAATAATGATTTAACAAAGCGTTGTCTTGTAATTAATTTAACGAGTCCAAACCCGAAAATGAAACGATGACTAACCGTTTAACATTTGTGATAAAGTAATGCTCGTAATGTTGAAAATAAAAGTAGCGATATTAGTAATAGTAGCAATAAAAATAAAATAGTGAAAAATAAAGTATTTAGTTCGTCAGTAAATTTAGAAACCTGAGTAAAATTAAATAAAGAAGGGACAAAATTGGGTGTCAACAGCGGGTTGTTCCCCTCGGATGGTTTTTATCCCCTCCGGGGTCGGGAATTTTAGCAGTTGATGCAATGTGGACGGCACGGCCCTCATGCTATGTATCTAGTGTCTACCCAAAGAATGCATTATACTTCATATCTCCTTCGATCACATAGAATACCGTTTGCTGGATAGTGCCATCGATGTTTACCGGCAATGAGATCTCCCCCTTTGTGATTTCGCTCGCCATGTTGAACCCGCTAAGCACCCGGGCTACCGGTGCGATCTGATCGAGTAGCCTTAGCTGTTCGACCACTCTCCACTGGATGATGTTGGCCGAGCTACCTGGGTCAATCAAAATACGTTTAACTTGAGTTTTAAAAATAAGTATAGAGATTACCAATGCATCATTATGCGGTTGAATGATGCCTTCTGCATCCTCGTTGCTGAAAGAGATAGAACTCTCGGCTAAACAATCCCGACTGTGCTTCTCGCGCACAACAGAAACCTTGGCCCGCTTCATCACCAGCCCTCGTGGGGTATCGTATTATGTTGATTATATGCTGAGGCTCTACTGGCTCGGCCCTTTTATGAGTCTCCCTCTCCTTGTAGTGACCTTTGGCTTGTTCACTCAGCAATTCTCAGAGATGGCCATTCTTCAGTAACCGGGGTGCCTCCTCTCTTAGCTAGCGACAATCCTCAGTTCTGTGTCCATGGGTTTCATGATATTGTCCTGTTGGCCCGGATCTGACCTTAGTGGTCTCGGCTATCTTACATCTGCGATGTGGCCAATGGCCGAGACGAGGCCCAAAGTATTGACATTGAAGTTATACTCCGATATCCTTGGCAAGTCTTTGTTGCTGGCCGATCTTCCGACATTACTCCTGAATGAGAGACCTCGACTGTTCGATGGGCGCTCAACCCGTTTATCACCCCGATCAGAGAAATGAATCGGGCCAACCCTTGATTTTTTCGACCTGAAGCTTGGTTTCTCCGAATGAGAGTATGGCCGATACCTTTCCCTTGATGATCTGGCCTCCGGTTCGTAATTCTCCCTTGGTCTCTACTAACTTTTGTTCATATTTATAGGCCCCGAGGAAAGCTCGAGTTGGTCATCCTTCACCCGAATCTTTTACTCGTATCGGTTATGGACATCCGCCCAGGTCACAGCCTCGTATTCCAGGAAGCTTTTCTTTAATTTAAACGAAGCCGTCGAGCTCCGAGGATTGAGCCCCTTTGCGAAAGCTTGTGCAGCCCATTTCTCCGGAACCGGAGGGAGCTCTATTCGTTCTCTTTGGAATTGGTTGACAAATTCACGCAGTAACTCGTCGTCTTTTTGAGCTGTACGAAAAATATCTGTCTTACGGGCCTGCACCTTTTTGGCACCAGCGTGAGCTTTTACCAAAGCATCGATGAGCATTTCGAAAGAAGTGATCGAATGCTTGGGTAGATGGTCGTACCAAGTCAACGCTCCTTTTGACAAAGTTTCCCCGAACTTTTTCAGCAATGCGGATTCAATTTCATCTTCTTCCATATCATTGCCTTTTATAGCGCAGGTGTATGAGGTCACGTGTTCGTGAAAGTCCGTTGTGCCGTTATATTTCTGGATATCTGGCATTTTGAACCTTTTCGGGATATATTTCGGAGCTGCACTTGGAGGAAAAGGCCTTTGGATGTACCTCTTCGAATCCGGCCCTTTCAGAATAGGTGGAGCCCCCGGTATTTGGTCCACCCGAGAGTTATATGTTTTCACTCTCTTTTCGGTCGCGTCTACCCGCTTTGCCAACATTTCGAGCATTCTCAGTACCTCGGTGGATGAACTAGCTCCGGACCCATTGCTCTCAACCATCCGTGCCTCTTCCCTTCTGGGTTCAGCAACACCCTTCGTATTCTCCGGGGTCGTTTTATCACTTCTGTTCTGCAACTGGGCTATTGCGATTCCTTGTTCGGCAATCGTTGCTCTCTGTTCCTGCAACATTTCAAAAATTAAACGTAAGTCAATATCATCACCATGGGTATTTCCAGATTTTTTCTGTACCGAGTCCGGACAAACTAATTGAATTGTGAGTATCTAAAGGATCGGGTGCTGGAGGGGCGGCATTCTCCTGATTCACAGTGTTTTGCCGATTAAGGCCCTTCCTCGAATTAACGGGGTTCAGGTCAGCAGGATTTGGTAATCCTCGTGGTCCACTGTCTTCATTTTCGGCCACGATTTCGTTGTTATTGACGTGACCAGATTGTCCACTATTAGCCATTTGGTCCGTTTTCACAGAGAATAGATTTTTTTCGATTCTGACGGGTAAGAGATGAGTAAGATCAAAGACCACTATTATCCTAGCCCCACGGTGGGCGCCAAACTGTTTACCCCAAATTTGGATAATCAATTAAATTTATGAGTGAGGTATAGGATATGTGGTTAAACTTTAATCTATTCTTTGATTGAGAGAAAATGGAATAGAATCAACTATGAATGATCTAAATAGTAATTGATGGTATGCGCTAAACGTATATGCTAATATGTTGAATATTGTGTGATTGCACAAATCTAAAGATGAACACAATAAATCCGGACCAAAATTAGATATTGAGAGGGAGAGATTTATATATATTTGCTATTATAAATGTTCTAAAGCTCAAGAAGCCAACCCCTAAAAGTAGGGTAATGACCCCTATTTATAGTTTTGCCTCGTGAGCTTCATACAACATAAGGCCCTAAAGAATAAAGAAAAATCCTAAAATGAATAAGGTTGGTCGTACGATCTGACACATGTACGATTGACAGTACAAAGTGGCAGAACGGTCTTGACGCGTGGCATTTGTGTAACAGATCATCCGGACCAACGGCCACGATCAATCGGACCAACGGCTACGATCAACCTGGCCAACGGCCACGATCAGCTCGGCTATGGAGAAATCGGACCAAACGATGTCCTTCACTTTCTTCGGATCAAGCTCTCCTCCGGTCCCAAAAGAATCTTCACTCGTACTTAGGGGTGGGCATGGTACGGTATTGTACGGTATTTGAAACTTTGATTCGGTAACTTCGGTATTCGATTTTTAAAAATATGGTACCATTACCATACCAAACTAATTCGGTATGGTTCGGTATTTTTAAGTTCGGTTTCGGTATTTCACGATACGGTAATTCGGTAATCATAGTTTATTTGACTTCGACTTACATATATACTCATGTAATAAAGGATTGTGACTTCGACTTTTCTCAATTATATTAAACTAACACCATACACAATAGACATATTTAAAAGAAAGTACAAGCAATTTTTTTCGTTAATCAATTACACAACGGATTACACAAAGGACATTTAAATCACGATAGAGTAGTCAAAGTTCCAAAACCTAAACAACATTTGCCAAAATTAAGCATAATCTTCAGTCCTATTCAATTTTACACCAAAATTTCATTCGTAAAGCAGAGAGAATAGGCCATTTCCACCATTTCGAGTCTTAATATATTGGAAAAATAGCAGATACAAATTAAAGGCGAAAAGGACCTCGCGTACACATCTCGAAAGCATGAAAAATGATGTGATAAAAGGTTAGCTTTAATGGTACAATTTTCTATTAGATACAAATTGGCATTAAATGAGATGTGATGTAATTTTTTCTATGAAAACTAGTCTATATATTTAGCAGTAGTAAATATAATATATATGGATTGTATCTATGTAGTATAAACTTCGGTACGATATACGGTATCTCGGTATCCATTTTATAAATATCAAATACCGTATCGAATACCAAAGAAAATTTAAATTCATACCAAATACCATACCAAATACCTTAATCCCAAAACCGCGGTATGGCATTCAGTATAGATAGTACCCCTTGTCCTACTTGTTTCATCCCTCCTCGTACTTGTTTCTTTTTTTCCTCTTTCTCCGATTGTTTCTGTCCTTCCTCGGATTGTTTTTTTCTTTCGTCGGTCTCCGATTGTTTCTTTCTTTTTACCGGATATATCTGATTTTTACCATATACAAAGAGCCGTTGCACGTCGATGAGCCCTTGCACGTCGAATACAATCATCAAAATGCAAAGTGACACAGAGCACATGACACAGACACCTATGGCTAGGCCTTTGAAAGGTAGCACAACATACAAGCCAGTCATAAATGCTATCATCATTGCTAGCATAGCAATCATGATGAATATTGCAGCGTTAAAGTAATCATTATGCCTCATAGTCCCTCGCTTAAAGGTTGCATTGAAGTGTAGAAGTACTGCAAACGTAGAACATATCAGGGCAAGTGTATCAGCTACCACGAACGCTTTGAAGGCTGTTTTCCTCGCTAAGATTGCCATGCCTTTATTTGGACCCTCGTCATCATCATATCCACCAGGAATGGTGAAGCCAGCAGCGAAAGAAATTGTTATTATGAGTGTAGCTACTACCAAATGTGTGTTTATTCTTTCTTTCCAGGGGTCTTTGTCTTCCGGGAGTTCCTTTTTTACTTCTTTGTCTTCCGGGAGTTCATTTTTTACTTCTTTGTCTTCCGAATAAAACATAATAAACTTTTCTATTAATCACTTTTCCAAATATTGCATAGGTTCAAAAAAAAATCCTAATTAATTATTCCTCTTGTTAAAAGTTTCATTTTTTTTTTTTGCACAGTTAGTTTTTTTTTTTTTTTTTTTCTTCTACTAAAAGGAAAGAAAGAGTATTGCAATATGGTATTAAATAATGTTACCCGCCACCGTAGATCCGTTTGCTCCAAGTAAGGGTGATGTATGACAACGCTTGGGTCACTCGACTGTTTAGCATAAAGGAGTTTGTTCATAATGTTACTGAAAAGCCTACGATAAACAATTCCTACTCGCACACTGCCATTTAGCCTTGCAAGGCGAAAAGCATTATGGCCTTGACTTGTGACCGCCTCATTAGAATCTGGACACTGCTTAATAATCTCTTTCACGGTAAGTGACCTATCATTAAGGGCTGCCAAATGGAGGGGTGTTTTATTGTCTTCTTTTATGGTTTCATATGCTATCTGTTTATCTTTCTTTAATAATACCCTCACTGTCCAGTGAGTCCCTAAGAATGCAGCAAAATGGAGAGGACTCCATCCCTCATCATCTACTTGCTTTATCAAACTTGGGTTCTTTTCTAGTATCATTTCCAAGCATCCTGCCCAAAGGAATAGTCCGAATTAGCTAAGCTCACGCGAGCCAATGTGAAAGAATAAATAATTAAAAACACACACACTGTATATATTAAGAGGAGACCAAAGAATTTTTGCTTAACTTGAACAAACAGGGCTCACCACAACTCCAATTATTACTTGTTGACATTAAAATGATACACTTTATCAAATACGAAATTAACTTTACATGTTGCAATAAAAAAAAAATAGGTATGAGGCACTGTAAGCCCCCCCCCCCCCCCCCCAACTTTGGTCTTATTATCCCTCAATTTTTTTATAACGGAATAATTATCACCCTAAGCGTTGACGTGGCAAGGAGAGTGAGAAACATAAAATCTGACACGTATCATTTTTAATTGAGTACTTCACATTTAATTACACCTAATTAATTAACATTAAGGCTTAAAGTTTTTTTATAAACTGATTTTTTTTTAAATGTGGAAAAATTAATTTTTTTATTAAAAATATGTATTTTCTTAAAATATGTAAAACTGAATTGTTTTTAAAAAATATGAAAAATCCATTCTTTTTTTTTTTTAGAAAATAAATCTAGAAAACTGTGTTTTCTTATTAAAAATCTGGACTTTTTTTAAAATCTAGAAAATTGATTATTTTTTTCTAGATATAAAAAAAAAATCTAATTTTTCAGATTTAGTTTAAAAAAAGGGGTTTTCCACATTTTAAAAAAATAATTAATTTTTTCAAATTTTTATAAAAATTCAGTTTTCACATTTTGACAAGAAAAAACACTTTTTCAATTTTTTTTTTTTAAGTTTTTAGATTTTATTTGAAAAATAAAAGTGTCCTAAGAAAATGAAATCATGAAAATCTAGATTTTTTAAGACATTTTAAAAAAATAATCAGATTTTCCATATTTAAAAAAAAAAACCATTTTTTCCATATTTTTAAAAAATCCATGTTTTTAGTTTTTTATTTTTTTTTAAAGAAAAAGGGGCTTTAAAAAAAATCAAATTTTCATATTTTTTTTTTAAATCCATTTTTCATTTTTTTAAAAGAATATTCAGTTTTTCAATTTTTTTTTAAATTACTACGTAAGCAAAAAGAATTAAAAAAATTAGAAAACAAATAAATATACATGTGACAAAGAGAGTTTATCATAAGAGAGTAGATATCTAGTTTCAGGGTGATAACTATTCCGTTTTAAAAAAGTTCAGGGGGGTAATAGGATTCTTGAAAAGGTAAGGTGTGTCGTAGCAACTTCGGCCAAAGTTCAGGAAGGTAATAGTGTCTTATCCCCAAATAATAATAATAATAATAATAATAATAATAGCCTTCAACTCTAGATCTCTAGTAAAACAAATCTGAAATAAGATTAAAAATTTGAATAACACATGTAGAAAAGGATAATACTAGTGTTACAGAAATAGGAGTACCTTTTTTCTTAAAAAAAGTAGGGATTCTACATCAGCTAGTACTTGCATAATTGCCCAAGTTTTAATACTCATGAGTCATGATCAAATGCAAAAGGTAAATGGAAATGAGTATACAATCTTTTGTAGTTTTCCCCATTAAATGTGTAGCCCGGTTTCTCTACTACTGTATATAGTGTAATCTATATATCGTGCATATATTGTGATGGTATAAATAGGATAAACAAAAAATGTTTAACTCATATCGACAAGGTAAAATATAATTTTTGTATTTCCAGATCACCCAAAAGATAATTACAGGTAACCTTTCATAAAATATATACAAGATTTGTAAAATCTTGAAAAATAAGGCCGATTACTTGCAATAATAGGAGAAAATAACTTGACAATATACAATAATTTTACACCGTGAATGGGTATTAGTTAACTCATAGTTGAGAATTCCAATATAAAGTAAGAAGTGGGAAATACCATAAGCACCATATCGGATTAATGCAGCTGCATGTAGCGCCGTAGTGCCGTAAGGGCCTGCATAAGATGGTGAACTGGAGTTGCTCAAGATCACTTTAGCAGAAACTTTGTCTTCCTTCTCCATAGCCAGAAATAGTGGACTTTTCGAAGCTTTGTTGGGCGGATGTGTGAAGTCAGCATCTTCTCTAACCAACATTTCCACAACCCGGTGACGCCTATGCATCACAGCTTCGTGCAAGGCCATGTTTCCTTCACTGTTGGATTTCCTCAAGAGCTTGTGGGCTGGTTCAATACCACTTTCGAGGTCAGCTGGACAATTTTGTTTCATGTAGCCAATAAGGGCTTTGATGAGATTGAAATTGCCTTCCCTGGCTGCCACATGAATACAAGTATCCCCATTAGAGTTCAAGCAGAATAACAGGTCTGGACCAACTATAGCAAGAATGTCCTCTGCGTCTTCGTAAGAGAAATCTTTTATGAAGGAGAAATGGAATTAACTGAGAGAAATTGGTGAATTTGCGACCAGCTGCAATATGAAGGACCGTGTTCTTATATGGAGTTAACTGCCTGGTGATCAGCTGGTCCTTGTATTCTCTGAAGAGCTGCATATTACCACTTTGAGCTGCTTTGTATAGCCGTTCATCCATTGGCATACTTGTAGACCTAAAGTGGAATTTAATTATTTACAAACTTTAAAGAAAATGGAAGTGACAATAAATATTGGAATTCTTCTTCTCTCAAGTTCTTGCGGGGATAGATGAATTCATTCATGAAATAGTACTGCCACATCTATATAGCTTTGTGGATCATTGGCCTTGTCTTTATATTGTATAAAAAATGACTAACTAGAGAAGACTTACCGTTACAGGATTGTTTAAAGTCATGTATAATCTTTTTAGAAAGATTACTTACCGATTCGCAAAAAGATAATCTTGAGATAAAGAGGTGTTTAGTTCAACGAAATTAAAATAATTAGATCCTACCTTGTGAGTTGTGATATGCAAATACTGCCAAAAAAGAAATATTAAGCTCACTTTCATCAATACACTGCAAAAATAATAAGTACTATATTTATCTAGTGGAATAATATTATATAAGTACAACAACAGATTAGTACGTATTTATATCATGTCAATGTACACCGAGCAACATAGTATCATATACCTTCACAAATAAGTCCTATTTTATACATCAGCAGACTTAAATGTAATAGCATTTCATTCAGGTTCCTTTGCGGATGCTTAAATATGCAATTACTTCCATACTTGTCTCTTGTCAAATACAGTAACTTTTTTTTAGATAAAAAGCAGAAAAAAGACTTACTTTTAGAGAAGTTTGATCGTTGGCTAGAATTTGATCACCGGAAAAACTGTTGAGTGTCGACAATGAATTCGACTTTGGGTGGCGTTCTCTATTTAATGATTTGTGAGAATGGAAGAATTGAAGAGGAAAGATGGGTTTAGAAATTAGTATGGGTAAAGAATATTTCTTTCTTAACGTGAGAGAAATTGAAGAATACCTTTTGGAATTTGGCGCTTTTTTGAGGGTAGGGATTTAATCACAAAGTGAGTGAGAGTCGGGACTAAAGAATAAAAAAATACTTTAGCTAGATCGAACTCGCGTCGCTCACTCAAGTCAAGAGTCAAAGGGGCGCGACGACCAGATGACTCAATCCGAAAAATATATTTGAGGAGTTCTTTTAAAATATATAAAAGTTGTTCAAGGAATATACACATATATATACAAAGTTTTTTTCGAGGTTGACGGCGCTTGTGCACCCCCTCCTAATAGGGTAGGTCTGCCCCAGTGTGGTTGAATTCAGTCATGTTATTTGTATTTCATGTAGAAATAATTGAACTTCATATGTTCTCCGGTATTTTGACAATAAAGAAGATGGCGAAGAAGGTGGAAATTCAAAAGAATTTTTCTATCAAAAGATTGTCTTTCAAACTTCACTATGGTTAACTTTTTAAAAAAAAAGACCAAGAATATTTTGATTTCTTGATTGTGATTGAAGAATTCAATGTTGTGTTCTTGTCGGCTCCTAAAAGTATGAGCGGAAATGTGAGGCTGACGATATTTTGGTTGGGGTTTTGGGGTTCGAAGGGTAATTTGTACGAGGGTAGGGCGATGTACATATGAGGTGTTGCGTGACGTGGCAGAGTAAGTCGATTTGGAGAGTGGATCTTACATGCTTGGAGGTTAGTTTTAGCACAAATAAAGTGTTTAATGATAGTATATATTCTTAGTTTAGGTATCATAATGAAAAAAAAAGACAAATTTAAGAGGCTGCTTCTATATTCTGCCTTTTAAAATTAAAAGTCCGTAAAAAATTGAAGTTAGGGAGTAGTTATCATATTATACTAAAAGTGGGAAGCTCCTACCTTCAAAATTGGATTACCGTTTTGCCCCTGCTGTAAATTAAAATATAATAAAACATAAAACATCTAATATACATTTTAATAAAGATAAAAAAACTAGTTAAATTTGTTAAATATAAACGTGGACACATGAAATGCTCAGATTTTATTAAGTCCTTTGGGATTCTTCACAGATGAAGCATTTACATGTCTAATGAATATCGCAGTTATAATTGAACAAACCGTTACTCATCATGCTATTGGATTTGCTCATCTGCCAAAGATACATTTTAATAAAGATAAAAAAAAACCGTTAAATATGTAAAATATAAACGTGGACACCTGAAATGCTCAGATTTTATTAAGTCCTTTGGGATTCTTCACAGATGAAGCATTTGCTGAAAATGAAACAGAAAAATAAAGCAGATTTGGAAATTTTCTCTCTGTTTTCATTGTGCACAGTGCACGTATATATACATAGCAAAAGGAATCTACTCTAACAAATTTGTACAACCTAACCTATCAAACTTTGCCACCTGTACAATATTATTCCCTATACAATATGACTAAAATAAATGCAAAAGCTGAAATTAATTTATGTCTAATTTCTAATCCCTATTTTTGTATGTTGACAGGTGTCTTGTGTATCAAAAGTAGCTGGGTCTTTGAAAGCATTGAACAAGACTTTTTCTTTTCTCTTTTCTTTCAATGTTTTATGTAAAGAAGATAAAATTCCAACACACCCCCCCTTCCTCAAGGTGGAGGGGAGCTGTGCGACACCCAACTTGCGAAGAACAGAGAAATGCGAAGGTCCGGTCAATGGTTTGGTGAAGATATCGGCGAGTTGAGATGAAGAGGGAACAAAAGATAAAGAGATCAAGCCAGAGAGGTATTGTTGGCGAACGAAATGGCAATCTAATTCGACATGCTTGGTTCGTTCGTGAAAAACTGGGTTTTTCGCGATGTGGATCGCCGATTGACTGTCGGAATGTAGCGGAACTGGCAACGACGGTGAAACGGAGAAATCATCAAGTAAACGGACCAACCAGGTTAGTTCCCCAACAACTCGTCTCATAGATCTATACTCTGCTTCAGCGGAGGATAAAGAAATTGATGATTGTTTTTTCGATTTCCAACTAATAGGAGATCCTCCGAGAGTGATGTAAAACCCACTCGCAGATCGACGAGAGTCAGGGCATGAACCCCATTCCGAATCACAAAAAGCCAAGAGATCGAGTGAAGGTGAACTGGAAAAGAAAAGGCCTTGGCTAGGAGCAAGTGTAAGATATCGAATGACTCGTAATCCAGCTAAGAAATGAGGAATACGAGGCTTGGACATGAATTGACTGAGATGATGAACGGCAAAAGACAGATCTGGGCGTGTGTGAGTTAGGAAATTTAATTTTCCTAACAGACGTCTGTAAACGGTGGGATCAAGAAGAAGGTCACCCTCATCAGATTTGAGCTTGTGAGTGGGATCTAGAGGAGAGTGGACAGCAGCAGAGGCCTGAGTTTCAAATTCATCCAATAACTCCAAGGTATATTTCTTTTGACACAAAATAATGCCTTGTGGTTCACGAATGACTTCCATGCCCAAAAAGAAATGAACTTTCCCCAAGTCCTTTACTTTGAATTCAGAGTCCAAAAATTGCTTAAGTGAAGCTAGTTCAGTAGGATTGTTGCCTATCATCAATATGTCATCAATATAAACTGCAACCAAAGAGATAAAATCCCTGTCTTTTTTATAAAACAAAAAGTAATCATTTAAGGAAGAAACATATCCTTTGAAGTTTAAATCTGCAGTTAATCTTGAATACCAATATGCTGTTTGAGACCATAGAGAGATTTCATTAATCGACAAACCAAATTAGGATTAGGAGGCTGCATTCCAGGGGGAAACCTCATGTAAACTTCTTCATTTAACTCACTATGAAGAAAAGCGTTGTTTACATCTAGTTGATAAATGGGCCAGTCTCTCTTGACTGCTACAGTAAACAAGCATCTGATAGTTGTCATTTTAACAACTGAAGAAAAGGTCTCAGTATAGTCAATTCCCTCTATTTGTGTATCCCCTCTTATTACAAGCACGGCTCGAGTCTTTCTAAACTCCCATCGACTTTTTTTTGACCTTGTAGACCCACTTGTATGCTAAGGCCTTATGATCCATAGGTAGTTCCATGACATCCCAAGTCTTGTTGGCAATCAGAGCTTCAAATTCAGTGGACATTGCCTGTTGCCATTCCAGGGTGTAGTGCTGCTTGTTTATAACTTGTCGGTTCTGTGATGTTCGAAATAGAATTGTGTAGGTGTTGATTAGTCATAGAAAGGGCTGAGAAGGGTAAAGTTTGAGGATGAACAGCTGGGATAAAGTAAGAAGAAGTTAAGTTGGTAAGGAAAACAGCATTGCAATAATAATCTTTAAGATAAGATGGGGTGTGAGTTGGTCTGCCTGATTTAGTAGTAGAGATTGTAGATAAAATATTTTGTGGAGGTGGAGGAATAGGAGAAGGGTGAGGATTTGATTCTATAGCAGGAGGAAGAATATGTGAAGGAGTGTTGTTAAGAGGGAGGACAGATGAAGGAGAGGATTGATCAGAAGTAGGGGATTCTAGGATAGATGGTGAAATAGTAGGAGAAAAAGAAGGAGAATCAGAGAAGAGATCAGAGTGTGAGAGATCAGAGTCTGAAGAGGATTCTGAGGGTTGATCTGATGATTGAGTGGGGTTAAAAGTATGAGGAAATATAGGTGGAGGACTAGAATGAGTAGAGAAAGGGAATGAATGTTCATGAAAGACTACATTTCTGGAAAATAAGATTTTCTTAGTGCTGAGGTCCATGATTTTATAGCCTTTCTTTCCAGTAGGATAACCAAGAAAAATCCCTTTAATAGCTCTAGGTTCTAATTTTGATCTATGACTTGGAAGAGTTGAAACATAGCATAAACAACCAAAGGTTCTTAGAAACTCATAGGATGGTGGCTGATTTTATAAGATTTCATATGGAGTTTTGAATTGTAGGACACTAGAAGGGAATCTGTTTATTAAGCTAGTAGCAGTGAGGAGACAATCTCCCCAAAAAGAAACAGGAACTTTTGATTGATACATTAAAGCTCTACAAGTTTCAAGAAGATGTCTATGCTTTCTTTCTACAATTCCGTTTTGTTGAGGTGTTCCTACACATGAAGTCTGATGTAAAATCCCTTGAGTTTTAAAAAATTCAGAGGTGCTATGACTGCTTCCTAATTCTACGACATTATCAGACCTAATAATTTTAACTTGAGTATTGAACTGTCTTTCTACCATTTTGAGGAAGACTTTAAGAATGAAGAAAGCATTGCTTTTGGTAGTCAATAAGTAGGTCCAAGTTCCTCTACTATATTCATCTACAATGGTCAAGAAGTACTTAAATCCATCATAAGTAGCTGTTTTGTAGGGTCTGTCATACCCCATTTTAACCGGGTTAAAGTAGAGTACAACATATTGGTGATTCCTATTTTTTGTTTATTTTAAGAAGTCACCACCTAATTATTTACGGTGAATTAGGACACCTAAAGTTTATTAAAGTTATATTTAAAGTTAACTCTGTTTAAGGTCTGCGAAACTTAAGATTCTTGGTAATGGTTCAATTAGTCTAAAGGGAAGGTATTAGGCACCCTTTAAGACCCATTAACAATGGTTAACCGACCGGACTTATAATTAATTAGGCTAAGTGTAAGTATAGTATTATAAAAAAAGAATATAGCCTTGTAAATATGCCTAAAGTGGTAAATGGCCATGTAAAAATGCTACTTAAAATAGGACTTGTAGAAAATAATAATTTGTATAAAAGAATACTTCTAGTGCTATTTTGAAAACACGACTTATAAATGTTGTTAAGGTTTTAAATGAAAGTGTAATAGTGTTGTTTAAAGTAATACTTGTAGAAGAAATTCAACAAACCTGAATTTTAGGTAAAGATTATATTATATGAATATTGCGATGTAGAAAAATCTAGACTTGTTTTTGTAAATAGGATGCAAAAAAAAGTGGGTTTTCTTTCTCTTTCTTTATTAACTTTGTTTAACCAGTTTCGGCTAAAAAATATGTATAATTGGATAAATCTTGAAAATGTTTGTAAAAATATACTTGAATTGATATTTATGTACTAATGACGTCTTGAAAGTTTAAGATTATGAGAATAACATGATTCCTGTGATTTAAAATAGATAGTCATGCCATTTTGCAAATCAATTATTCCAATAGTAGAAAATATAACAGTATAGATACTATAAGTAGTTTTACCATAAAAGAGGAAAATGAAACTTATGAAATTAATCATTGGTTCTTCTTACGCGAATTGCCCTTCTTTTGGGGTGGTCTTTAAATTTTGCCCCTGATATTTGAAATCTTTAAATTTTGCCCTTCGCTGAATCCCATGGGTTTCAGGTTCGAACCCCCACACAGTCAAAATTTTAAAAAAAAATTCGCAAGGCAGAGTTTAAATTTCGCTATGCCCCCATCGGCATACACTTGTGAAGGAATTAGCAAAGTTATGCCGAACCCGGCATACTTATGCCTTATGGGCAGACTTGGCATAAGTATGCCGATTCCGGCATAACTTTGATAATTCCTTCACAAGTTTATGCCGGATCCGGCATAATAGTTTGCCCATTAAAAGTATGCCCCCATCGGCATAAACTTGTTCATGAATTACCAAACTTATGCCGATGGGGGCATACTTATGCCTTATGGGCAAACTTTGCCTTGAAGCATATATATGTATTTTTTTTTAACTTTTCAAGGTAAACCTTTAGTAATGCCTTAACTAAAAGTATGCCCATAAACATAACATAAAAAAGTATGCCCCATAAGGCAAAATTTTTCCTAAAGGCATAACTAAAAGTTTGCCTTATAAGGCAAAGTTTAAATTTTGCCCATTAAAAGTATGCCCCCATCGGCATAAACTTGTTCATGAATTACCAAACTTATGCCGATGGGGGCATACTTATGCCTTATGGGCAGACTTGGCATAAGTATGCCGGTTCCGGCATAACTTTGATAATTCCTTCATAAGTTTATGCCGATCCGCATAATAGTTTGCCCGTTAAAAGTATGCCCCCATCGGCATAAACTTGTTCATGAATTACCAAACTTATGCCGATGGGGGCATACTTATGCCTTATGGGCAAACTTTGCCTTGAAGCATATATATGTATTTTTTTTTAACTTTTCAAGGTAAACCTTTAGTAATGCCTTAACTAAAAGTATGCCCATAAAACATAACTAAAAGTATGCCCCATAAGGCGTAAGTTTTCCTTAAGGCATAACTAAAAGTTTGCCTTATAAGGCAAAGTTTAAATTTTGCCCATTAAAAGTATGCCCCCATCGGCATAAACTTGTTCATGAATTACCAAACTTATGCCGATGGGGGCATACTTATGCCTTATGGGAAAACCTTGCCTTGAAGCATATATATGTATTTTTTTTTAACTTTTTAAGGTAAACCTTTAGTAATGCCTTAACTAAAAGTGTGCCAATAAAACATAACTAAAAGTATGCCCCATAAGGCGTAAGTTTTCCTTGCGCTAACGAAAAAGTTTGCGCTTATAAGGCAAAGTTTAAATTTTGAAGTTTTGCCCATTAAAAGTATGCCCCCATCGGCATAAACTTGTTCGTAATTACCAAACTTATGCGATGGGGCATACTTATGCGCTATGGGCAAACTTTGCCTTAAGATATATATGTATTTTTTTTTTTTTTTTTAACTTTTCAAGGTAAACCTTTAGTAATGCCTTAAATAAAAGTGTGCCCATAAAACATAACTAAAAGTATCTTATAAGACGTAAGTTTTTTAAGGCATAACTAAAAGTTTGTCTTACAAGGCAAAGTTTAAATTTTGTATGCCCCCTTCGGCAGACTTTTAGTTATGTTTAACTAAAAGTACTATTAGGGCGAGTTTAGTTATGCGGATCCGCATAACTTTAACTTTTTCTTAAAGATTGTATGCTTTGGATCCGTTACATTCCCCCGATCTGCCTTGCGAAATTATTTTTTTATTTTATGCACGAGCGGGGTTCGAACCCGTAACTTCATGTATTCGCTCATCTTTCCAAGTAAAGGGGCAAAATTTAAAGACCACAAATATGAAGGGCAAAATTTAAAGACCACAAATTTGAGGGGCAAAATTTAAAGACCACCCCAAACGAAGGGCAATCCGTGCAAAAAAATGTCTTCTTACCCACTTTACTAAAATCAAACCCATTAATTTCGTTAACTTCACTATGGTTCATTTAATCTAGTAAGACAAAATAAAATGTTAGTCATACAAGGCAAATAAAATACACAACCATAGAAAATGAGGAAGAGTAAAGAGTGAATGGGTTAGGCCCATTTTCTCGGACTGCTGCTGCGGTCTGTTTTGCTATTGGGCTTCAGCCCCGATTTTGTTTTCTATTTGTGCTGTAGGCTGGGCCGACACGGGAGTTATGTTGGGCTTTAGCCCAACGTCAAATGCGGAAGGAGACGAGTCCGAGGGACTCGTGTTCGATAGTCATGCATAAAAATAAAAAGAAAAGGATTAGTATGTGATTAATAAATAAGACTAAACACGTAAACATACACTCAAAATAAATTAGTAGATTGTGTATATACTATGTATATTTGGTATATCTTAGGTGTACACATTCATAAGGATGTACAGAAGGTTAATATTGGAAAGCTTTCGCCCTCGTCTTCCCGATGTCGCACAAGTTCCAAGGGTTTCATGACAGTTCCGAAGGTAAGAAGGAAACAAACAACAACTAACAGAGAAAACAATTCTATGGCACCCTCATATAGTTTTAGACAGCAGCAAATATCCTCAAGAAAGTGGTAATGATCTGCTCTAAACTTCCAGCAACAAAATAACTGACTTAAAGGTAGAAATAATGGGTTCACAGCCTAACACAGCGGTTTAATTTTAGCAACAATGCAACAGTCACTCCTCTCAAGAAAACACACCAGCTAACCTCTCACAATGCACCAATTAGTGATTTAACCCATTCTGCCCCCTGTTGGAAAATGAAGGAACTTTCAAATGTATTGTTCCATAGATCGTATTATCTCGAAACCCAACTGTAGGAATTCAAACCCAACTTAAACAGAACGTGCCGAACCTTAAGCTCATATCGAATTTAAACAAACCCAATTGACTAGTCCTAAGCATAAATGACATGCTTGATATCTACTGATCAAACAGAAGCCAAACACATACATAAATTCACACTAAACTAATTCGACGAGACAAGAATGATGAAATATGACTTCATACTTAAAATTCAACCTAAAACATCAATAGAACATGCAACATATGCTGAAACAAAGACATACAGTAATGACAAACATAGAAAATGTGCTAATATCTAAACCAATATAACGGTAGCAGTAGGCACAGATTTGAGGGGAATGGTAACAACGAGACATCAAGAACATGATTCCTTTTTTATGCAAAACATAGAATCTAAAACTGGTGAAGGAAAGGTAATAGAGTGATCGAAATGCGGCAGCAATCAGATGGTCAGAATGTTGCAGTAAAGCATTATAATTGAATACAGCGCTTTGGCACAAAACATGGTGGCATTGCAAATGTAGCAGCAAGGTAACAGTAATATCATCAACATCAGAATGGATTTTAAAATTCAGTGATTTCTCAAAAGGGGGGGGGGGGGGGGGGGGGGTCAGTAAGCAAAGCAGAAACTTAGTTGTATATAGATCAGGTGAATCGTCAAACGTGTCATTTAGATATCTCGATATTTTAGCAGTTTCGAACTGAACAGGGTACTAAGATTGGCACGATATTCGTCAAATTACTCATTCACATAGTTGGACCATTTATCGAACTATTCGACTAAACCAAAATTAGATTTGGTTACATTACGCACTTCACTTGAAACTAACAGTAACGATGCCACTGCCACTATTTTCATATTAGAATTAATCAAAAACATAAAATTTAGACTTATGGATGAAAGACAATTATGGAGATGATTTAATGTCGATCTGTTTTAATCGCATACGCAATATACCTAAGATATACACACCATGGTGTGTATATCAGATATATATCGAATATATACCTTCTTCTTACCTTGATAACCCATTGTATATCCTATGTATATTTGATTTTAAATAAGTTCCATGTCCTGGAAATTCAGTCTAATCATCCAAACCACAGTATACACCTTTTAAATTCGTCTTAGCAGTTATCATCCTATCCTAACAGCTTCCAAACATCAACGAAATAACACGACGACCAAGAACTAAATAAAAATGACCATTGTTGGACATATCCTATCCAGCAGATTAGCTTCAACATAAATCCCTGATAATCTTATTTGACTCGACCAAATAGCAATCGATCCAAATATGCTCATTTGACCAACATATCATATGAATTAGCATTTTTACCACATACCTAACTAATCGATAAATACATCACAAACAGACGTGCTATTTTACTGATAATAACAACAAGAAAAACATCCCACTTCTACAAACTTAACTGAAATGTAAACAAAACAGCAACAGAACCAAATAGAATAAATAAAATGAGGGAAAGTTACCTTTGTTGGGTGCAGTGAAGTGGGTGTCGACGTCTCGGATTTATGCTCGAACTCGAAGAACCCGATTAAAGTAACAAAAATTTCCAACCAACAAATAGAGTAATTGTTGGCTGTTCCTTTTCGAATAAGGCTATCTTTGATGATTAAAATTTGTGTTTTTTCGGGGATTTTATGGTTTTTGATCCTTGTTGATTCGGGTGTCTTGCTCATCAAAATCCCCTCCCCAAAAACTGAATCATTCCTCTTCATTTATAGAGTGAGGATGAAGAGGAGCGTATGAAAGAGAGGAGCGGGGAACAGGCGTGGTGGAAGTGGCAGAGAGCGTGGGTGAGTGGAGAGGAGCGTGAGGAGAGATGAGGAACGTGAGAGAGGAGAGAAGAGGGAGGCGGATGAGAAAAGAAGAAAAGAAAGAGAGGGGGCGGCTGAAGGGTTTTAGGGAAAAGGAAAGAAAAGAGAAAGAGGTCAGGGTAAGAAGAAAAATAAGGGAATTGGGTTGGACCGGGTCGGGTCAATTTCGGGTATGGGCTGGACCGGGTAGTTTTTTTGATAATGGGCCGCTGATATTGAATGGATAGTGGGCTAAAAAATGTGGGCTGTTTATTTGGGTAGGGAAATAATATGGGAGATTGACGTATATATACGTATGAATAGGGTATATTTACGAAATATGACAATACTTTTCAGTTTACAAAACATAACGATAAATTTTTTACAAAACATATACGAAAATTTTTGCTCAAAATTGTGTATGGAAACTATATGAAATGCGTATATCTCGCTCAAAACTTAAAAATTTCGCCTCAAAATTTTGTGTATAAAAACTGTATCAAATATGTATATCATGTTCAAGGCTCAGAATTCTCACATTTTTCGTATATGGAAACTGTATAAAAAGGATATGAAATTTGTAAATAACTATGTAAATTTGTATAAGTTCATGTTAGCTTTTTTAAAATTGAAAACAACTACATTAACATTGTAATATAGTTTTCTTACAAATTTGATACAACAACAATAACAACACCAACATAGGAAACTCAATATACAATTTTCATACAAGCTCGGTATACAATTATCATACAACTTAAATACAAATTTGAATCTCGCTTCAAAATTTGAAAAAAAAATTCACGCTTCAAATCTCGCGTAGGGCTTAAAATTTCATACAAATTTCCCTTGTTTTGCCGCTTCGCACCAATTGGAGAACTAGAGATTGATACATTAGCCAGTTCAAACCACGCTCCGCGGCATTTTGAAGAACACAGAATTTTGAAAAAACGCAGATCTGAAAAAAAAAACACCAATCCCTCCATTTTTATTAAAGACTTTTGATTTGGTTGATGATCTTTAATTGTATAATAGAAACAGAGAACGGAAAAAAAGGGAAGGGAAGGGTGTTGGCTGTGGAGTTTGGGAGGAAATATAGAACAGGGAGAAGGGGGAGGGAAAGGGAAGGGTGGGGTTGTGGAGCTTCAAAGGAAATATAGAACAGGGAGAAGGTGAAGGGGAAGGGAAGGGTGGGACGGATCTGAACAATATAAAATAGAGGATAGGAAAAAGGGGGGAGGGTGGACTTTTAATTTTTTCAGGTCTAATATGTTTTGTAATTAAATTGCTATATTTTGTAAATAAGGAAAAGTATCCTTATATTTTGTAATATGTAGTCTTAAATAGTATTATTAGGTCATTTTCCCAAATAATATTGTATTTGTATTTTGGGCCATTAATTTGGCTGAAAATTGTTGATCCTTCCTCCTCTATTTAATTATTTTCGGGCTTCTAATTTAATAACTGGTATAATATATATTATGTAAAGACAATAAATAATTAATATGTAGAAAAATAAATATTTTGCAAAGTGTTGTCTTGTAATTAATTTAACGATTCCAAACCCGAAAATGAAACGATGGCGAACCATTTAAAATTTGTGATAAAGTAATACTCGTAATGTTGAAAATAAAAGTGGCGAAAATAATAGTAGTGTAATAAAATAGAATAGTGAAAATAAAGCATTTAGCTCGTCAGTAAATTTAGAAGTCCGAGTAAATAAAATTAAATAAGGGAGGGACAAAATTGGGTGTCAACAGGGTCCCCATGTGTCAATGTGAATGAGTTCAAAAATGGATTTGGTTTTAATATAACTTAATTTAAAAGGTAATCTTGCTTGTCTTGCTAAAGGACAAATATCACAAGGAAGTTCAGAATGACAATGAATAAAAGCAGAAACTGACTTGATATTTTTCATTGATGAATAGGGTAAGTGGCCCAATCTCCTGTGCCACAGAGTTACATCAACTTGCTTGGCTACTACTGAATTGGAAAAAGGTAAACTAACATCTTTCTTAGGAACTGGAATAAAAGAATTCAAATTAGGAACAACATCATTTTTCTTGAAACTTGGAAAACTAAGAAGACTATATTGTTGATGGCTGGACTTAGTGCTGGCAGATTTGAGTAGATATAGACCTCCATGACATTCACCAAGAACCTGAGGCCTCTTCATGTTGTAGGAGCTTTTTTTTGTGGAAGAGAACATTAGATGACATTTATATTCGACAATGTGCTCAAACTTTAAGATTATAATTAAAGTCGGGAACTAAAAGCACATTTTCTAGAATAAGATCTGGTAAAACTTTGATACTTCCTTTGTAAGTGACTATTACCTTTTGTGAATTTGGTAGATTAACATTTAAAGGTGTAAGAAAAGGAGTCAGATTAAAGAAGATTGAGGTGTAAAAAGCCATATGTTGGGTTGCCCCCGAGTCAATGATCCAGGAATTGAATTTAATACGAGCAAAACAAGATAAGATATGGTGTAAAGGATTAGTTATACCAGAGCACACTACACTGTTGGCAACAGCTTCTACATTGGACCTGATTGGCTAACTTTAACCTGTTGCAAAAGATGAACCAATTGACTGAACTGCTCCTGTGAAAATTGTTGATTGTTCCCTGCATAGTCATTGTGTTTCTCTTCAGCAAACACTGCATTACTATGTGCCAAAGTCTGATTTCTTCTTGTCTTTGTGAATTTAAAATCTGCAGGGAAGCCCACAATCCTATAACACTTGTCTATACTATGACCAAAAAAGTTCTTGCAGTGTGAGCAAATCAGGTTGTTCTTTCTTGTATCAAACTTCCCTTTCCCTTAGTTTCCATGTTTCTGGTTATACTGATCATAATTAGAATTTTTTTGAATAGGCTGATCATAGGGTGTATATTTGTGTTGGTTTATTGCCAAAAAGGAAGATGATTCACCAGGGTGCTGTTGATTTACATAAACCTCCCTTTGTTTTTCATCTTGAATTAAGATAGAATAGGCCACATTCACATTAGGGAGAGGTGAGATAATCAACATATTTCCTCTAACTGATGCATATGAATCATTTAGACCCATTAGAAAATGCATCAGTTTCTCATCTTGTATAGATTTGGTCAGTTTGTCCTTCCCTCCACAGCTACAGTTACACCCACAGTTTATGTCAGCATTAAGAGTGTCTAGTTCATCCCAAAGTTTCTTCAACTTGGTAAAATATGTTGCTATATCATTAGATCCCTGAACTAAATCACTTAGTTCCTTTTGGAGATGGTATAATTTAGCCCCATTTGATATACCAAACCTTTCTTCAAGGTCTGTCCATAAAGCTTTAGCAGTTTTTGAGTATATGAAACTATCAGAAATTTCTTTTGAAAGTGAATTTAAGAGTCAAGACAACACCATGTCTCTACACCTACTCCACAATTTGTGATCTGTGGAATCAATAGCAGGTTCTTTACATGTGCCATCTATAAAACCTATTTTATTTTTGGCTGATAAAGCAATGAGAACTAACCTACGCCAGCCTCCATACCCTTTGCCATCAAAAGTGAAATTCACCGATTCATACCAGGGAAATCATGAATGAAGATAATAGGGAGAGTGGAATCCATTAACTTGGATTCAGCCACCTTAGCTACCTCAGTTGATTCATCACTCATGATGGAATAAGAATCAAAAGAATCTTAGCAGAAATTTTAAAATTCGGAAAAGAAAAAAAATAATGAAACTGTGAACAAAATAGTGAAGAGAAGATGTGGAAATTAGGAGGATGTTTATCCCTGCTCTGATACCATGCTGAAAATGAAACAGAAAAATAAAGCAGGTTTGAAAATTTTCTCTCTGTTTTCATTGTGCACAGTGCACGTATATATACATAGCAAAAGGAATCTACTCTAACAAACTTGTACAACCTAACCTATCAAACTTTTCCACCTGTACAATATTATTCCCTATACAATATGACTAAAATAAATGCAAAACTGAAATTAATTTATGTCTAATTTCTAATCCCTATTTTTTTGTATGTTGACAGGTGTCTTGTGTATCAAAAGTAGCTGGGTCTTTGAAAGCATTGAACAAGACTTTTTCTTTTCTCTTTTCTTTCAATGTTTTATGTAAAGAAGATGAAATTCCAACAGCATTTACACGTCTAATGAATATCGCAGTCATAATTGAACAAACCGTTACTCATCATGATATTGGATTTGCTCATCTGCCAAAGAATACTAGCAGACATACTATTAAATTATTATTTAATGAATTATATATTTTATCCATGGAAGTACGTATATATAATTAAGTGGGAAGGCCCGAACTGAAACATTGAAAAATCAAAATAACCCTATAATACTGAATGATAATACTACCTTCAAATATTGATTTATGACTTTAAGCTTAAATTATTGCTTAATGCTGATGTAGGAAAACGTGAAAAGGAGAACATTGCCTAATAAATGCCCCTAATATTACTATAACAATGCACAATTGAATTTCTTTCATTAATTCTTGCTATTATTATATTCTTTTAAGAATATACCGTTTAACAGTTACACATACAGTTTAAATAGTGTTAAAGCAAATGAAGAGACATTGATCATTCATGTAATTTAATGAGAAGAAATTAGGAAGAGAAAAAGACGTGGTATAGTAAGCTATGTATCTATTTATAATATAAAATTAGGCATAGACAAGGTGATGTGGCACCTCTCTATGGCCACCATTTATATTTATTTATTTTTCTCCTAATTTTGGCAATTTTCCTATTTTTTCCATTTATGTGGTATTTAAAAAAATCTCAAAACACTCATAAATAATTCATGCACGTTTAGGAGCACGTTTACTTATGTATTTTAATATCCATTTATGAGCTATTCTACAGTTTCAAATGTTTCCCCTCCTCATTCTCATCATGCACCTCCTGTAAAAACTGATATTTATTAGGAATTTCCTTTCACCATATGTGCAACTTTTGGCAAAGATCTCCCAGGAGCATTTTACGCAGGATGCACACTCGGTAAAGGTAAGTATACATTTCTGACTCAACATTGTGTTCTTCTAATTGACGTTTTTCCTCATATTTATTTTAGCGTTTCTCCACATCTCTGCTAAAGATATTAACATCTTCGTACTCTTTTTTACAATGGAAAGGATTATAAATCATCAGGCTAGAATTTGATTGTGCAGCCTGCAACGTAAGTTGATAATTTTTTTGCATATAGGTGATTACCAAACATTATATGTTGCCATTTTAAAGGTTCCAGCGGTGGCCGGTTATACTATGAGTCTAGAAACAGTCCCTGTAGGATTTTTTTTTTCTTGTCTGGTCCAACTTACATTCATGCCATAAATCATAATATGCTCAAACTTTACATGTATTATGATTATGCTTATCATGGTTATGCTTTATTTATTTGTTTCCTCCATCCATTCTGGATTGGATAACATAGTGTTGAAGAAAAATGTAACATAAAGAAAATGCAGTAGGTCTTGTGCTATTCTTAAGATTTGAGAATTTATTGCTAATTTGACAAAAGAGGGACTGCTAAATGAAAAATAATTGTCATCTTTAGGAATTAGTTACGGTTTTGAAAAGCAATTGCTGGGAGGCAACCGTTCCAAATTAGTTGGGCGTTAAGTTGAGACACTGCTAAATACCGTGCACTTGCAATTTTTCTCGTTAATCTGGGCAGTATTTGAATTCTTCTCTCCACTTCTTTTCTTATGCCAAACGTCTTGTGAAATTTGCTGACGCATTAATACTATTTGTTTTGGACTAATTTTGTTTTTCGGTTAATTAATTATATTATGCAGGATATAGAACTATTAATTCTAGAAGTTTAAGGCCACGATTGGATTTGCTAGGGAGAAAGGATTATCCCGAGTATATAGACACATGATATTTGATTAACACAAAAGGAAAAAGGAAAAAAGCAATAAAGAAAAAAGGAAAGGTAAATGAAAAGAAAAATAAAAACAAAATTTACATAAGAGATTCATGTACTTAATTCTTTGGATCAGAGAATTTCAAGAGAAACCATATATCTAATAGACTATAAGTCATTACCGTTCTTTATGACTGTGAATTGAATGAATAGATGGATTAAATAATTCAATCAATTTTTTAAACCAATAAATGAATAAATGAAAGAACAAAACTAATGCGGGTTTCCAAAAATCTCTAGGCTGAAAAGCATAAGATATATCGAAATAATTCTGAGGATTTAATACTCTTATTAATTTAATTCCAAATTCTTAATTACTTCGACCAAATGAATCCTAGCGAGATAATTATTAAATTATAATTCATTGATTAATTGTACCATTAATAATTTCTTATATTTGGATGATCGATATATTAAGCAAGAATGATGGGTCATAGAAGCTGGAAGAAAGGGAGGCTAATTAACAGAATGGAAGAAGTGATGTTTGAATTTTTTTCTTTAGGGGGTTTGAGAAGATGGTGAGGGTCAAGAAAAAAGGCATTTAAAATATACAATATATATGCTTAGGTGGATATATTCAAAGAAGGGGACAAAGATCCAAGAGAGGAACAAAAAATTAAGGGAAAAGATAAATAACAATACTGATATTTGGATTGTGACATGAATTAACTCTCCTAAATACAATCACAATGTCGATATTATGTTGATACAGTTAAACAAAGATTTGAATTGAACTTTAAAAACTATATCATTATGAGTACGAAGAAGATATGATATGTGGAGAATGACGAATGCACATTGTACAATTGAACCTAAATACAAGAGTATATATTTAGATCGCTCGGATGAACGTAGTGGAGACATCTGCTTTCAGTCTCCTGTCTTTGATACGTTCATACTCCAATTATGGTGAAGGGGAAAAACTCCAAAATTTAGAGACTTCAATAGACTGTTGGCTTTTTAACAAAAATTGAATGGGAGAATAAGAGAGAACAAAGATAAATGGGCCTTCTTTTATATTTTAAACAACGAGAAAGAAAATATTGAGATTTAATTTTCTTATATAAAGAAACAAAAGACTTGTATTCATATACGATGGAAAAGTCATGTAAAATTTATTACGCATGTGCACATATAAAGATAAGCTTTTCTTAAACTTCTTTCTTTCCTTAATTTATGAAAAACATATAATAGTTCCAACTATATAGATTGTACAAAATCATAAGTATCACCAGAAGTTAAACATTCACTTGATGAGTTTTAAAGGAAAATATAAAAATAAGTGTTGATACTAAAATGGATTAAAATTTGAGATATAATCTATTTGTATTTGGAGGTTAAAATATGCTAAATATTTCAATATTGAACATTTTTAGAAATAGAGGGCTTTCTCATCGACATTCAGTGGGAAGCTTGTACAATAAAACAAGATCTTCCACCTCATTCCTACAAACTAGCTCACTGGAAAAATGCCTAGTGGGAAACATATTTCCGTTCAAACGGATTTTCCACGTGAAAACAATATTATTTAGATTTTTTCCATCGACATTTAGTGTGAATATCCACTGAACATTTTTTGATGAAAAATTTGATGGGAAAATAATGATTTTTTAGTGGTGGAAGTAGATTTTTTATGACCGCGCAAAGCGCGACTAAATTCACTAGTATTTAAGAAAAGTTGATTGCACAAGGTGCTCAACAGTTTATATGACAGCAGGACGATCATGAATATTACTAGGCTTCTAAGCTTTTTTTTTTTTTTTTTTTTTTTTTGGGTAACTAACCTTTTCCATTAATCACCAAGTGAATATTTATAAAGCTAGCTAGATAACTGATCCAGCCATAGTCTCAAACAAAATTGCTAAGGCAAAGCCTTCTAAGCTAACACTAGAATCAGAACATGCAGTTATCTAAATATATCCTACTGGCTGGTAGAGCTCTTATGTTGCAGCAGCATGCAATGCTTCGGGCAATGATATCCTCTGTCTTCTCCATTTTCTCAAACACTCGGGCATTTCGCTCTAGCCAAATGTAGTGGATAAACTCAGCATATACCATTTTCAGTATTTTTGCCTGGACAGTCTTTCCTTTCGTATGATGCAATATCCAGCGGTAGTGCTCTGGCCAGGTCAGTCTAGTTTGCAGACCCATTTTCAACCACTGTAGTAATCTATCCCATACTGTTGCAGTAAAGTAGCAATCTCCAAATAGGTGGTCACGGGTTTCATCTACTTGTTTGCACATGACACACTTGGGATCCATTCGTATTCCCCACTTATTCAATCTGTCCATTGTTAATAATCGACCATGTAGCTGCAACCACATGGTGAAGGTGGCTCTGGGTCTCGCCTGATTATGGCACATCAAGCCTTTCCATTCCATTTTTTGCAGATTCCCCAACAGCTGTAGGTAGACTTGCCTAATCCTACTCTTTTTACTCAGTGGTGTAATTTGTAGCAAGCGCAACTGTTTTTTAGCCCCTATTATTTTCCTTAGCATCCAACTTGCTTGCTTTGGAACACTCAAGTCGTCCCACACCTTTTCCTTGATATAATAGGAGTGTACCCATCTAATCCAGAGTATATCTTGCTTGTGAGCTAAATTCCAACAAGTACTAATAATTGCTGCCTTATTCCATACTCTGAGATTTGTGAGGTTTAATCCCCCGGCTGCTTTTGGTGAGCACATTTTTTCCCAAGATATGAGAGCCCTTTTGGTGATTGTATTGGTGCCTGACGAAATAAAACTCCTACAGTAGGCCTCGATAGCTTTTATAACCTTCTTTGGGATCACAAACAATTGTGACCAGTATGCTTGTACACCGAAAATTACTGATTGGACCAGCTGTACTCTTCCGGCATATGATAATGTTTTCGCAGTCCAGGACGAGATTTTTGCCACAATTTTATCTAGCAAGGGCTGCCACTGCAATATAGTTAGCTTCTTGGTTGCGAGAGGAATACCTAGATAGCGAAATGGGAGCTCCCCAAGGCTAAAACCCAGTGCTTGTTGGATTTGTTCCCGTAATCCCCTGGTTACTCCCCCACAGTAGATTGAGCTTTTACCCATATTTGCTTGCAAACCTGATGCCGCTGTGAATAATTGGAATTTTTGATGAAGTAGCTGAACAGACCTCATATCCCCTCTCGCAAACATGAGCAAATCATCTGCAAAGCTTAAGTAAGTGATATTCAATTTAGAGCATTTAGGATGGAATTTGAATTGCTTGTCCTGTTTCAGCGTTTGTAAGTTTCGGCTCAGATATTCCATGGCTATCAAATAAAAAGGGGGACATGGGGTCCCCTTGTCGGAGCCCCCTTGCGGCATCAAATGGCTCTGTAAACTCGCCATTAACCAATATCGAATAATTGACAGTGGTGACACATACCATAATCCATCTTATGAATTTTTCGGGAAATCCCAACCCCTCAAGGACTTGCTCCATGTATTTCCAATCAACAGTATCATACGCTTTTTGAATGTCCACCTTGATCATACACCGCGGTGATACATGTTTCCTGTTGTAGGCTTTAATAAGTTCATGAGCCAGAATTACATTATCAGCCACTTTTCTACCTGGGATAAATCCAGCTTGAGTATCTGAGATAATGGATGAAATGACCTTCTGGATTCTGGCTTCTAACACTTTAGAAATTAACTTGTATAGTATCGCGTGCAACAGGCTATGGGTCTGTACTCTTTGATGGAAGAGGGATTAGGAACTTTGGGCAATAGAGTCACTGCTGTGCAGTTAATTGCTTTATGAAGTTTGCCAGTAACAAAGAATTCTTTAACCGCATCACATACATCTTGTTTGATCAAAGACCACGCTGATTTAAATAACATTGCATTAAATCCGTCGACCCCTGGGGCTTTATCATCTACAATAGTGCACAAACCTTGGTAAATTTCTTGCTCAGTTACATCATTGCATAAGTTCAGTTGCTGCTCATGATTTAGCCATGGCCCAGATCTCATTACCACTTTGCTCACTGCTGCCATGTTTTGGACTGCAGTACCCATTAAAGACCTGTAGAAATTTACTATTTCTATTTTAATATCTTCAGGTTCCACCAGTGTTTCCCCCGACAGAGCAATAAGTTCCACAATTTGTTTTTTTATGTTGCCTCTCTTTCATAACAGCAGAGAAGTATTTTGTATTTGAATCTCCAGCTTTATCCACGTGGCTCTAGATTTTTGTTGATAGATACTTTCCTCAATCAAGTTCCACTTCTCAAGATTCAGTAGCAATTCTTTCTCAGAGGCAGCCAACATTGGAGTATACTAGTCGTTTAGCTCCCTTTGGACCACCTGGAGTTTTTCTCTTATTGCCGTAATTTTCTCCGCAACCTCTTTAAATTCTTCTTTGTTCAGTTTCTTCAGGTGATTCCTTAGCCCTTTGAGATTCAGCCAAATATTTTGCAATTGGTTACAATTCCTTCTTCTATGCCAGTTAGCCCTCACCAGTGGCATAAATGTATCATGTTGAGCCCATACATTGAAGAATTTAAATGGAGTCTTCACTCTATTATTTGGTACATTGATGGCCTGGTCAGCCCCATTGGTGAATGATCTGAGAAAAATGGCAGCCTGTATTCGACCACCAGATGTCCGAATTGTAGCATCCATTCATCATTTTCCATAGCTCTATCTAATCTACTATATACTCTGCTTGTGTCTTGTTGTTTGTTTGACCAAGTGAAATATTCCCCTTTCCATGCCACTTCAGTCAATAACATATTATGAACACATTCAAAAAAATCCTTGATCTCCATGCTAGTCATAGGGGCTCCATTACATCTATCTTGCACAGTGAGCAAAGCATTGAAATCACCCCAAATTAACCACGGCTTGTTGCATTGTGGTGCCAGTGTCTCTAACGCTTGCCAGAGGGTTTTTCTTTGCTCCACGGTGTTGTACCAATATATTACACTCATGACACAGTCGATGTTGAGTGATCTGCTAGTGATATGACAATGTACATATTGAGCATCACGAGATAACACTGTCACATCATAAATGTTATCATCCCACAAAGACCCAAATTCTTCCGTTGATAGCATGGCTATAATTGTGAACCATTTTCCATCCCGGGGCAATTTTATTGGCAATAGTAGCTGCTTTATCTTGCTTGACTCTAGTCTCCACTAAACCAACTAGTTTGAAGTGATTATCTTTAATATAGGTACATAACTCTCTCTGTTTGTACCTTTTATTGGTCCCCCTAATGTTCCATACTAGCTAAGACATTAGGTCATATTGAGAACCCCCCCCCCTCCCCCCGCATCAGGAGGTAGGAAAGTGTATACCACATCTCGCTGTGAAGGTAAAGTTTCTGGGTGACCACTAGAGGAGGGATTGTCATTAGTGTCCATCTCCTCCCTTGCTTCCGCTATAACCTGTTGCGTAGCCAACTGTGCAAGGCTTGTACCAGCCTGTTTAGCCACTGCAGGGCAAGTCCCAGCGGTAACTTGCTCATTTGTGTGTTGCATATTCTGCTGTTGAGGTGATTGTGGCCCTGTTGCTATATCCCCATCTGCAGTAATGTTGCCATACCAGTATCTTTCCCCACTGTAGTTGACACTCGCAATTGCTGAGGTGCTGGTTGGTCTCGCGGAGGGACCTTTTCTGCTGTTACTGCTGGTTTGGTAGGATGAGCCTGCCAAACCTGAGTGAACTTTTTCTTCTTCTTTGGAGGGACATTTAGCTGTTGCGTTCTTATGACTTTCCCGCAATCATGTCCCACTTTTTGACACTTCTCACAGAATTCTGGTTTCCATTCATATTCGATTCTTTGATGAAATATAACCACATTAGCATCGATTATCGCTATTTCATCCGGTAACGGCTTAGTCACATCCACCTCTATTATCATTCTAGCATATGATATGCGGGTTTGTTTAGTCGTACACTCATCAGCAAACATAGGACATCCAATAGCATTACCAATGTGGCTCAGAGAATCACAACTCCAGCAATTCATGGGTAGTTTAGGTAGCTTGATCCATAATGGTATCTCCGACAGAAACTCTTTACTCAGATCAAACTGTAGAGTCCATTGTTTCAAAATAAGAGGTTTATTATTCAGGCAATATGGGCCAGAATACACTATCTCCTGCATATCAGCCACACTCTGAAATTTTGCGATGTAATATCCGTCCTCGTGATAGTATAGTACAGGCGAAGCTACCTGCGACCATAGCTGATTGATGAATCGCTTCATAAAATTGTACCCAGGTGTTTCGCCCAAAACATATACTATTAGTGCACTTTTCCATTTTCCTCCTCCTGTGCTTGTTCATCTTTCTCAAGCTGCACAACTAGGTTTCCATCCACCACCGCCGGAGTTATATAGTCTAGAGACATACTATTTGACGCTACTCGATTACCAGCAAACAAACTAGCCCATGGAGCAGCAGGTGATTTCTCTTTCATCTGCTCATTCTCACCCATTGTAGGCAGATGTTGCGCAGCAATTGCCGGCGCCGGCAGTACTGGGTCTGGGCCCGCCTTCCCCTAGGTAGCCTTTCTACTCTGTTGCATCGATGATTTCTCCTTAGGCGAAATAGGGCTTAGGTCTGGGTTAATCACATCTTGACTTTTGAATCCACCCCCTTGTTGTTGAGTTACAGATCTAGATGACCCAATATGTTCTTTGGGTGTCACAAACCCCGGTGGTGTCATCGGCAGTTTTGCCTTTGAATCGCCATCATCAATTGGTATTCCTTGTATCCTAGAGCTAACAGAACTCCCGATTCGTTGTATCGTCTCTTTCTTTGGACGGCCACGCCCTCTCTTCGCTGCCATTTCTCAGACGGCGCACGTTTGCTTAACCTGCGCCGAGAGCAGAGAGAGAGACTAACGCTGTTTAGTTCTTGCCTTTTTTTTTCTTTTTCGCTTAAGCCTAAGGTAAGAATATTGATGTTCCCCCTTTTTTTTCCTTCTTGTCAGATTAGTATAGGCTAAACTGAGATCAATGGAGTTGGATTCAGGACTTTCGATTTTGTTTGAGATACCAATTTTTACGTGAAGTTGCATAGCTTTTGTAGTTTTGTTTGCTCTCAAGCTTAAATTTTTATATATCGTTGATTTATCCCTTTTCACCCGATAGTATCTTTTATATATATATAAGCAGGCCAAAGGCCCGCTGACGTGGTGCAACACAAATGCATAGTTTTCATTATTTTTTTCTCATAATTTTGGTCTTTTAATCCATTTTAACTTCTATTAGTTAATTAGTCAAAAAAAAAAAGGGGATGTGTCCTTTCGGCATATTTTTGTGACGTTTCCATACGCTACCTTTTTAAAACAGTAGTGTTAAAAGTTGTCCTGAGTCTCTCACTTCATTATTACCAACAAAACCCACGAGGCGTACCTCTTTCCTTATCGCCTTTCTCCGATTAATACCATTGGTACTACTTACTTCAACAATGATCTGTTTCAATATACGTACAGTTCCTTTTCCTTTATGGTTTTACACTGTCATTTCTTTTTGCATTATTGAGATATTAATATAGAGTTTCTTCCCTTTTATTTATTCTTATTATTAATTTACTTTTTGAATTTTAACAGTACTCGTGCATCTATTATTGGGTATGCTTCTGTGCCTTTTAAAATTTTCTCTGTTGTCCATATATGATGTCACTCAATTATTGTTTGCCCTCTTTAAATTTTTATAATTATTATATGAATGATACGGGAAGTTAACCAAAAACAAAAATGACATTTTCCAGAAGAACGACAATTTTTTAGACGAGATTCGATGAGGAAAACTAAGAATTTAACTGGTGTGGAAAGGAAAGTAAGTATTTTTCTATTAATATGTTTTCTCCATTATTTTTAAAGAAATTTTTAAATGTAAAAACAGAAATCTTTATTATCTTTTACCTCAATGTTTTTGCTTTTTAGTCCTTTTATTTGAACCCACTAATTCCCTATAATCAGCGTTAACTTCCTCATAATTAGCATTGTTGAAGATGATACATATCTTTACATAATTCCCCAAAAAATCACCCAAACTCTTTAATTAAAGAGATAATGTATTCATTTAAAATTCTCTTTAATCCATCTATTTTCCTTATTCTATTTTACTTTATCATTAATTATTTATATTTTATCCCACTTTCTTTTAATTTCATGAATAAATGATAAATAATTGTCGGCAATAGAAAAGTGATGTGGCAACCTTAAGACGTTTAAAGCAAGCTTATGTGTGACGACCTTGACTTATAATTTAAAAGAAACGTTGGAATCTCCACACATATATGTATTCCTTAGTAGTTTTTTTTCCCCATTCAATTGATTTGAAAATTGGTGCTTAGGTTTCATTATTCTTTCCTAATTTTATTTTGTTATGCTTATGGGCACGGAGGCCTAGAAGATGAAAGTGAATGAGAAATGGTTGAATGTATTTCTGTTAATCTAACGCTTATGCTTATCACCACATTAGTTCAATTTTTCATGCATATTATAAATTTATAATTGTATTATGCATTTACTTTATTGAAAAAATTATTTGAGCTAAATGTAGGCATCAATTTCAAAAATTTAATAAGATTTTAATTACCGCGCGAAGCGGGGGTCAATTTACTAGTATGATATGATTATATACAATTAATAAAGATTGTTTCAAAATTCAGAGAGTGGAAACTCCAATGTTATTTTTTCTTTCTTATGGTTACGGATCTTATGATGAACAGGTGAAAAAAAGATGCACAATATCGATCTTGGCTTTCTTACAAGTATTGAAAATGACATATTCTCTCATATTGTATTAACAAACTTTCATAACAAACTTTCATGTCTTTAAATTGCATCATTTTGGTCTCTCATACAGCTTCCACCTATTATCTTCATCTTTTAATGTTTTTCTTCGGTATCTAGCAGTCTGTTGTTCTAATCGTCCAATTTATGTTATTTTTTAAGAATATAATTAGCTTGAATTTATGAATATAGCTTCAAAAGAAAATTTTCTTATGGTTTGGTAGCATATATGATTATGACTTATGATACTTGGTTCATAATGCTAGAGTCTGCCTATGCAGTTGGGATTCATTAATCCACCGTGCTTTTAGCTTGTGTATTCTGAGCTAAGCTTTTAATATATGCTTATAGGGATAAGACACTATTACCCCCCCTAACTATTCCCGAAGTTGCTATGACATACCTTACCTTTTCCTGAGTCCTATTTGTCACGACCCAACCGGAGGGCCACGACGGATACCCGGAGCTAACCTATCAAGCACCTCTTAACATACTCCTAGTAGTCATAACTAGATGGGCCACAAAAGGTAACTCATAATATCATAATCTGTAAGGGCATGAAGTCAAAAAATAAATGCATATCTATATACAAACATCATCAACTATGTCCATATGTACAAGCCGACAAAGCTACCAAAAATAGTATACCAAGATATGAACCGATGAGGCTACAGAACATCTAACTACCTACATCTGTCTACGAGCCTCTACATAGAGTGCATAACATCATAAGAATGGGACAAGACCCCGCCATGCCCAAATATGTACTCAAAAGAACAATACCACTAGACTGCAGCTCCGAAGCAAATAGAGCGCTCCTGAGAAACCGTTGATGCAACACTTAAGGATCTGATCCGTCTCCCTGCTTACCTACGGGCATGAATGCAGTGTCCACAAGAAAAAGGACGTCAGTATGAATAATGTACTGAGTATGTAAGGCATGAATAACAACATAATAAAAATATGTAGAAACATAAGGTAAGAGAGATAACATGTACATCTGATTGACTCTTGAGGAAGATGTCATGTATGCTTAGCTTTTAAAAAAAAAAAAAAACATTTTTCATACATACATACATACATACATATATATATATATACATACATACATACATACATACATATATATATATATATATATATACATACATACATATATATATATATATATATATATATACATACATACATACATACATACATACATACATATATATATATACATACATACATACATACATACATATATATATATATATATATATATATACATATACATATACATATATATATATATATATATATATATATATATATATATATATATCTATTATATATATGTATGTATGTATGTATATTGCTGCGGAACATACAACCTGATCCATATATCATATCATCCCGCGTCAGGGGCATCCCGCGTCCGGGGTAACATCATAACGTACCCACTGCAGTGGTGTGCACATCTACGTGCCGTACCCGGCCGACTATAGCGCAGCTCGGTGTGAGAAAATAGCTACATATATATAAAGCATGCATGAGAGCCCAAATGAAATGGTATTACTCTATCGGAGTGACGTAAGGTCGATAAACCTCCGATTTCTATTATGGAATCATCATTATCGTTATATCTCACCTTAAAAGAACAATTATTATAAGATGAAATCAACAACAATGAATAAAATCAATAATCATGGAACAAGCTCAATAATATCATGAGAGCATCAAGAACAATAAGCTTTGGTATCTTTAGAAATGTCATCATCATCATCATCATTATCATCATCACAGGGAACTTTTATCAACAATACCATAGGAACCTTGAGAATTGAGTTTCTAGCAATTTTAGGAAATAGGACATTATAGATATCATTTATGGGTTCACAATAAGGAAATCATGCTTTTTGAAAGAAAGCGTTAGCCTTAACATACTCCATCGTCTCCTCAACTACTCAATGCCTATCCTCCCGTGCTCATAAATCTACATTCAAGATGATTCGCACTCCAGGTAAGTCATTGAAACACTTATGAGGTCAAACTAGACTTAATAAATGAGCTAACGAAATTCGGGCAGCATTTCCCATGTACCACTTACTTGCTCCAAATCTTAAAACAACGCCCAAACACAATAACAACATCAACAATTCCATAGCCAAGAGATTATATTCAAATTAAATTTAAATCAATCCACAACTCTCTTTAAAAATCAACCCATAGTCATCAACTCTAACTTAATACCTCATGACTTCTCTATCCCCATTCTCTTGACTTTAAGACTTACTAAACCTCCAAATCAACTCAACATAAGCAATAAGATGAAGAACATACTTTGTATTTGAAGAAATTTAACTCACACAACTTATTTCAAGGCCAAGTTCACCACAACACCATGTAGAAACAAGAACAAGCACCTTTCTATAAACTAGTTGAGCATTTAGGAGTTTGATCCTTTCTTGATTTGATTTGGGGTGGTTATGGATGTTAGAGGGACCTTAAAGAGACTTTAGGGATTTATTTTGGGTGAAAAAAATGAAGCCTAGGTCATGGAAATGGCTATTTAAAAGCTTAGGAAAAAATTTCACCGACTCAAATTTCTGAAAATTTTGGGCAAAGTACGAGTTATTGTTCATCCCGTACTTTAAAGTATGGGTTACTGTTCATCATGTAATTTGGAGGTAGAAATTTCAACTTTCTGAAAATTTTGGCGAAATACGCCCAACATGTGCGGGATGTACATTTTTGTACGGGCCATGCTTCATCCCGTACTTCGCAGAAATGCGATATGTCAGTTGTATTGGAAAGAAGAATCGCTGAATGACACGCTCCGAACCATGGCCTGGACGTAACACGGCACTCAGTGCCTGACTGCATGTGATCGAGGGAACCACATGGCTTGCTGAATCATCATGATACATAACATAAGCGGAATATAACGTGAATGCATGATGAGCCTTTATAAAACGTAGTAAGTCATAATACTTAATAAAAATACTTGTTTAAACATGAGTGCAGAAATAACATGAATGAGCCAAAATGGCTATACGACTCCGAATGTCTGACATGACATAACTGACTTGTCTAGTCTATGAAACCTCTATCATGAGTCTGACTGGAAAACATACTTACTGGGACAAGGCCCCCAGCATACCTTAGATGCATAACTAATCATAAACAAAAGTTAACTAAATCCCGAATGAGATGGGGCTCACCAATAAGCTGATACGAATGTTGTCCTACGAGCGTACGTGTCGTCCGTATATCGCACTCGCATCGTGAAATGCAGCCCCCGGCACAAAGGGGACGTCAGCACATTGAATGTACTGGTATGTAAAGCAACTGAATGAAATAACATGGGACATGAAATAACATGATAAGAACTGAAACTGAAAACTTGGACATGAACATGAGCATGAGCATGAGTACATAAACATGAAGTTGAAACTGAAACTGAATATTGAAACTGAACATAAACATGAGTATTGTAAGCATGAAATAATCTGTAATACCGACATGATCCACCACGGGGAGAAACGTGGAGTCTGATCTCTGCCCGATCAGCTAAGCTATCTCATACCTTGCCGGGGCATGAGACATGAACATGACATGAATGTATCCAAAATCCCTCAATGGGGAAAATATGAAGGAATCGTCCTAACTGGGCGGAGCGATGCTTATCATACGTTGGCATACGTAGTTTCAGGCTATCCGAGCCTTCTCGGTATTAATACAACTCCCGAACATGAAAATAATATAATTGGCTAAGAAGCCCATGATTTTCGTGAATTAACTTGTACTTGTCTTGAAATCATGATTTCATGAAATAACTTGTAAACATGGTTTCATGAAATAACTTGAAATATGGTTTCATATAAATATAATGAGAACACATGAGGAAGAATTCATGATTCATGAATTAAGCTGAGATTCCTAATAACCGTAATGGAAGATTAGGAATACAATAACGAATATAGATATAAGATTCATGTACATAAATACATAAATACGGGCTAGCAATATGTTGGATTTAATGCCCTAGGATTTGAACTTCATGAATATCAAGAAACGGAGCATGGGGAAGAATGTAAAGATTCCCACATGTGAATGGAAGTTCTACATACCTTGACTTCCTGCTTTGAGCGTATCACAATGTCTTTCAATCCCTTCAACTTTAATCTATAGCAATACAGGTCATAGAGATTCTATATTAGTAACAATATCCATGCTTTGATCATCTAAGCATTTTATCAAACATTTGGTGGGCATGAAGCTCCACAACCTTCATTAATGGTGTTTTCTTCACTCAATCCCCATTCTATTACTTATAGCTGATTCTACAATCTCAATTAGATTTAATTAACATCATTCTTCATCACCCACATGAATACAACAATCCCAAGTCAACAATCCAAAAACTCTAGCATAGTTCATATAATTCTCTTTATCAAACCCATTTGCTATTCTCCCAAGAACTCATCAGTTCACAACTATAAATGTTTAGAGAGTAGAAACATTACCTTTTTGAAGTCCAATCCTCTTGAATTCGGGTTCTAGGGTTTCCACATCCAACAATAATGTTCCAATCACAACTCTATGGATTAGAAGGGTTTACTCAAGTTAGAAAGAGATTAGGGACTTGGATTCAATCTAAAATCATGATAAAAACTTACCTTGGAAGTTCTTGAGGTTTGGGACTTGTTCTCTCTGAATTTGGGGTGAGTTTTCGTGAATGGGGTGTGAAGAAATGAAGTGAAAAGCCTTAAAACGAAGCTTTATAATTGTTGTCGGTGCCTTTTTACGCCCAATTTTACGTCCCGTATAATTTGTACGGACCGTATATCATACCGTATAACCATTCCAGTGATTTGGACTTTCTGGACCAATTTTACGACTGGAATATACGGCCCGTATAATTTTTACGGTCCGTATGTTCCACCGTATAATTTTTATGGTCCGTATGTTTCCACCGTAACTTGACAGAACACTGTTTAGTAAAACGGGCATAACTTTTTGTAAAAATGTCTGTTTGACCCCTATAATATACCGTTGGAAATGCATTTCAAAGATCTACAACTTTCAAGGAGGAAGTTTTCCCAAATTCCTAATTAATAAAGGGGTTATAGTCATTGGAAGTAAGACCTTCTATAAACTCACTTGCAAACATGCCCAGTAGAGTGGCTTTCAACTTTGCTTTGCCCAAAGACTCTTCTCATGTCTTGATTGGGTTTCAAACACCATTTATACACTACTCAAATTGGGTTCATTATACCCCCGTCTTATGAGTCAAATCTTAACCTGAATGCACGAGGTGTTATAATATCTCCCCCTTGGGATCATTCGTCCTCGAATGATGGGTCGTGGTTAAGACTATGGATGGACATAACTTGAATATATGAACGTGAAGAAACATGACATGGAACATGAAAAACTGACATGACATAGTTTCATGAAAACATGAGTGCTAAAATATGAGACATGAATACAGAATATATGAACTTGAACATGAAACGTGAGGCATGAATACATAAGGGACATGACATGAATACTAAAGGTATTTACCTTGAAGTCTATCTGCTTGCTCTTCAAACAAGTGAGGATATCTGTATTTCATGTCTTCTTCGGCTTCCCATGTAGCCTCTTTAACCTTCTGGCTCCTCCATAAGACCTTTACTGAGGCTACTTCCTTAGTTCTCAACTTGCGAACTTGACGATCAAGAATGGCTACAGGGATCTCCTCATAAGTCAACCCATCCTTAACTGTTATAGTATCAGTAGGAACAACCAACGATGGATCTCCTACACACTTCCTCAATATGAACACATGGAACACTGGATGAACAGCAGCCAACTCTTGTGGCAACTCAAGTTCATAAGATACTAGACCGACCTTTCATGAAATTCTGTAAGGTCCAATATATCTGGGACTTAGCTTCCCTTTCTTGCCAAATCTCATAACACCTTCATGGGTGAGACTTTAAGGAACACCCAATCATCAACTGAAAATTCTAAATTCCTTCGTCTCACATCTGTATAAGACTTCTGGTGACTCTTAGCCGTTTTCAAACGCTCCTGTATTAACTTGACTTTCTCCATAGCCTGATAAACCAAATCTGGTCCTAACAACTCTGCTTCACCAACTTCGAACCAACCAATTGGTGATCTACACCTTCGTCCATACAGAGCTTCAAATGGTGCCATCCCAATACTAGCATGATAACTGTTATTATAAGAAAACTCAATGAGAGGTAAGTGATCATCCCAATTACCTTTGAAATACAAGACGCATGCTCTCAACATATCCTCCAGAGTCTGAATAGTACGCTCTGCCTGGCCATCTGCTTTGTGGATGAAAAGTCCGGGCCGAGGTTCACCTTGGTACCCAATCCTTTCTGAAAGGATTTTCAGAAGTTCGCTGTGAACTGAGCACCATGGTCTGAAATAATGGACACTGGTGTCCCATGCAATCTGACAATCTCATTAACATACAACTTGGCATAATCTTCTGCTGAATCTGTGGTCTTGACCGGCAAAAGTGCGCCGACTTAGTGCTTCGTCAACGATCACCCAAATAGAGTCGTGTCTCCTAGCTGAGCGAGGTAGACCTGATACAAAATCCATATTGATCATTTCCCATTTCCAGACAGGAATATCAATATTCTAAGCCACGCCACCAGGCCTTTGGTGTTCGGCTTTCACTTGCTGACAATTCGGGCACTTAGCTACAAAATCTGCCACATTCTTCTTCATATCATTCCACCATTAAATCTCCTTAAGATCATGATACATCTTAGTGGAACCTGGGTGAATGGAATACCTGAAATTCTGAGCTTCTGACACGATTCGCTCTCTGAGCCCATGTTACACCTCAGAAAAAAAAATTGCATCCATGAAATAATTCTGCGGGTGAACAGTAGACACGGGTGAATAGTAGGCGCGGACGAACAGTACCCAGTGAACAGTAAAAATTAGGAATTAAAAACCGAAAAAATCTGATTTTTTTTCATTTTCTACCTCTCTCTCTCTCACTCTAAACTCTCTCTAAACCCTCCCAAACCCTCCTAAAAGCTCTCTAAATCTTTCAAGTTGAATTTCCTCCAAATCAAACCAAGATTTCATCTTAGGAATTGGAAACTAGTTAGGAAAGGATTATAGTATTTGGTGCTTGATGTGTGGTTGATTATTGAAGCTTGGAGCTAGGATTTTAGTTGAGTTTTTTGGGCAATAAGTTATGTAATATACTCTATTCTTGTTAATTAAGTTATTCATGAGAGAATTCCCTAGTTTAAAGTGAAGGGAATTATTTATGAAGTTATAGATTAGTTGGTTGATATGGTTGCCTTGAGGGTTGTTTTTTTTATTGGAACTTTGAGAGATTTCTAGGTGATTATATTGCTATATGAGGTTGTTGATACTATTGTTGACGTTGATAAGTTGTTGTTCTTGAATTTGGGAGAATAAAGTATATAAAGATATTGCATACAAAGCGTATACCGGGCTGTTTTGTGCCAATATTTGGGGCTGTTTTATGTAATTTTCGTGGCTGTTTTGTGACAATATTTTGGGGCTGTTTTATGTAATTTTTGTGGCTATTTTGTGACTATATTTTGGAGCTGTTTGGTATAATATTTGTGGCTGTTTTGCAATGATATTTTGGGGACTGTTTTATGGTCGTTATGGACTGTTTTGTGGGCTGGAATATCGGGGGATTGGCTGTAGTTGTTGTTGTTATATTATGGATATACGGAAATAAAGAAGTGTATACAAGCATTGGCATCCGAATGTATAGTGGGCTGTTTTGGGAGTAATTTAAGAATGGATTTAATCCTAGTTTGATATGAAATTGTTGGCATTGTTGTTGTTAGTATTTTGATTGATGTTTGGCTAAGTTGGAATTTCGAGGATTGTTAAGTTTACAGGGGAAATGCTGCCCAATTTTCCCTAGAAATAACGATGCGTTCTTATAATCGATTAACTAACGTTGATACAAATTCTCTCGTGAAGGCAGCAACGTGACATTGAAGGAGAACAAGTGAACGATAGCTTAGCTAAACGACAAAGGTATGTAAGGCTAGTCCCTTCTTTCTAAGGCATGAATCCTACGATATGATATTCCTTCCTTCTTCATGATTTTCCTACGTATCAAAAACTATGAGTCTACGATTATAAAGAGCATCACAAGATAAAGAAAAGAGGCACGTTACGAGCATGACGATGTTGATGATGAATCTAAGTCTAGAAGTCATAAAGCTCATGATATGATATTCCTACGAAGTTAATGATCCTTATACGATTCCTATGATAGTATTTTCCTTACCGCTCCATGACTTTCCTAAATTGTCTTTAAATTTAATTGTGTGCATTAATGAAAGATTAGGATATGCTTATAAGATGTATGTGATGACAACGATGATGATGAGATAAAATGATCCTTGTTATGATGTATGTGATATGGTCGAGCCACTACGTGGCCGAATACGGAAGATATGCATGTGATACTGTCGAGCCACTATGTGGCCGAATACGGATACTGTCGAGCCACTACGTGGCCGAATACGGACATTGTGCATGTGATATTGTCGAGCCCTACGTGGCCGAATACGGATAATGTTTTATGTGTATGAGCAGATACGGTATTACGATGATGAATTATATGACATGATGATGTATACGCTATGATGATTCATGTACGACGATTATGTATATGTGATATATGTATGAAATGTATTCATCCTTAAAGGTCGCGCAGGTTTTGCCTTCACCTTATGACTTATGATTTCTCTATCATGTTTATTTATTCATGCCTTACATACTTAGTACAATATTCATACTGATGTCCGTTTTCTTTGGACGCTGTGTTCATGCCCACAGGTATACAGGGGGACGGCGCAGACCTATAGGAGCTATTAGTAGATTTTCAGGAGCACCCCATTATTCCGGAGGTGCTAATCGGGTTTATACTTTTGTGTATATATATGTATATGTATTTTGGGCACGACGGGGTCTTGTCCCGTTTATATGTCTAGTACTCTAGTAGAGGCTCGTAGATACGTACGTGTGGGTAATATGGTCTCACGATGCTACTATGGTGTATATGTTGTTATTTTGATAGCCGAAGGGCGTATGCATATAAAATCAATTATGTTTTCAGATGAAAAATGATTGTCTTATGATTATGAGTTTATGAATGGTAAAGAAGTGTATAATGACTATGACGAGTCAGGAAATGAGTGGTGCTTGGTGGTTAGCCCCGGGAACCCGTCACGGCCCCTAGTCGGGTCGTGACAGCCCATCTACATCTGGGACACATAATCTACCTCGGTACCTCAAGGTATCATTATCTCCCCCTTATTCAAAAGCTAAGGCTTTCTATTCGTAAATCCCCTCTTTCATCTGCAGCAAGTAGGAATCACCAAACTGCTTCTCTCTAACTTTGATGACTAAGGAGGAATAAGCCATGTTCTGGGAAACAACTCCACTCACTTCGGAGTCCGAAAGTCGAATTCCTAGCTTGGATAAGCGGTGAACTTCTTTCACCATAGTTCTCTTGTTTGCCTAAATCATGAGCTGTACTTCCCATACTTGATTTTTTTTCTGAGATACTTCCTAAAATACTCATAGTATTGTTGTGCGCTAAGTCTTTCAAGAGCACCTTAAAGATTAGAGTCTTGTGCAATGGCACTACCGTTGTGACGCATAACTGGGCATGATCTTATAACTTTTCTGTGATCGCCTAATCGATAGTAATTGAACTTGACACGATTCGTTTGACGATCATTCTACTCATTTCGGGTTAGGCATATTCCCTATGGAGGCTATCTCATTATGCCAACCTAATTGAATTAAGGTTCTTCATATCTCATACTAACCCTTCGGGTCTTCAATTATCTCACTGGACTTACTGGCGATTTATGTATATCCCCCTTAGACCAAGGCTAACATCTTATACTTACAAATTCTTCTATTTTGATGGGATCCAATTAACGTTCCTTATCTTCTGTAATTCCTTTGTACTCTACAACACTGACGACTTTTTTTTTTTTTTTACTCACATCTGAGCAATTTCTCATGGGGAAAAACTAAATTTACTTACATGAACGGGTTGCTACTGTATTCATAACTGGCATACTCTATCTTAATAACTTAACTCTGCTCACACTGTAAATCTTAGGACAACCCCTTTTGACAACTCTTAAAGGTTATTCTTCTGTAGTTTGCTCTTTTATGGCTTAGCTGATTTCTTCTCTCACTAATCACTCTACTCTGAACTTAACTTAAGCCCTTGGTTTCTAACACACGTTCGGATGTATCCAAACTGTCACCTACTTAAGGTGTTCATTTGACTAAGGAAATCAAATCATAATCATACTTCTAATAGTAACTTACAACCATCGTACTCTCTAACTCTGATCTGACTAACTTAAACAAACTAAAATCATTCATATTCGTCACAACTATTCCTCCTCGGTATTCTTGTCTCAATCATACTATTACTATCAATTCGATAGTTAACTTTATTTCTCGAAGTCAGACTTGCAACTTGGTCAAATCCTATCATTACTGTTGACACGACCTTTCAAGACATATTACGAACTTATATATCATTCCCTTTTTATTTCTAGGAAAATTTTGGCAGAGTTTCCTCTGTATTTCTCACTATCCCAAAACCTGCATGCAAGAAATGCCAATAATGCCTCACAGGGCCAACATATATATATGTATATATAGCATATCATAGCCACACAGGGCTCCCAATGTCGACAACCGTATGAAAATGATAAACTTACCTTGTATGTCCAACTCAAACCATACCTATTATACTTTTCTGTTTACTTTCCCTCTTAATCTCTAGCTGCATTTCAATCATACCTGCAACATTCATACCATATCTAACATATACCACCTTACCTATCTTTTCTTGATTCCTTGACTTCTTACATTCACACTTTATAACTGAACTTATCATCAATACATATACCTTCAATCCATTTTCTTACTATACTTACAATTACTTACCTTGATGATGACTAGTTCGCCATTCTGTATATGCAGTTTATGATAACGTAACCTCCGTGAACTATCTTACCTCTGTAACTCCCAGTAGCATCATTTACCTTTTCTTGTCGACACCACTCTCCTGCTGAAATCAAAGGTCAGTATATAAGGAATATCATTTCCTATCTCTTGGCTCTATCGCACGTCTAGAGCAGAAAGAAATGAGACAAATCCTGAATGTCTTGGTGGTCAACTATTTATATGTATGGGACCCTCAAACACATAAAAGTGACCCCACTGGACACGGTTTCATAGACTCCCTAAAGACACTTGAACCTAGGCTCTGATACCAAGCTTTGTCGTATGCCCCGAACCATGGCACAGACGTAACACGGCACTCGGTGCACATTGCGTGTGGCGAGTGAACCACGTAACCTATTTCGAATCATCATGATACATAACATAAGCGGAATATAACGTGAATGCATGATGAGCCTTTATAAAACGTAGTAAGTCATAATACTTAATAAAAATACTTGTTTAAACATGAGTGCGGAAATAACATGAATGAGCCAAAATGGCTTTATGACTCCGAATGTCTGACATGACATAAGCTTGACTTGTCTAGTCTATGAAACCTCTATCATGAGTACGGCGATCGAAAAACATACTTCGGGACAAGGCCCCCGGCAGATACCTTAGATGCATAACTAATCATAAACAAAAGTTAACTAAATCCCGAATGAGATGGGGCTCGCGATAGTGATACGAATGTTGTCCTGCGAAGCGGATGTGTCGTCGTATATCGGTTACTGCGTCGTGAAATGCGGGCCCCAGGTCAATAAAGGGGACGTCGGCACATTGAATGTCTTTTGGTATGTAAAGCAACCGAATGAAATAACATGGGACATGAAATAACATGATAAGAAGCGAAATCGAAAACTTGGACATGAACGTGAGGATGAGCATGAGTACATAAACATGAAGTTGAAGCGAGCGAATACGGCGAACATAAACATGAGTATTGTAAGTATGAAATAATCTGTAATACCGACATGATCCACCACGGGGAGAAACGTGGAGTCTGATCTCTGCCCGATCAGCTAAGCTATCTCGTACCTTGCCGGGGCACGAGACATGAACATGAGATGAATGGATCCAAAATCCCTCAATGGGGAAAATATGAAGGAATCGTCCTAACTGGGCGGAGCGATGCTTATCCTACGTTGACATACGTAGTTTCAGGCTATCAGAGCCTTCTCGGTATTAATACAACTCCCGAACATGAAAATAATATAATTGGCTAAGAAGCCCATGATTTTCGTGATTAACTTGTACTTGTCTTGAAATCATGATTTCACGAAATAACTTGTAAACATGGTTTCATGAAATAACTTGAAATATAGTTTCATATAAACATAATGAGAACACATGAGGAAGAATTCATGATTCATGGATTAAGCTGGGATTCCTAATAACCATAATGGAAGATTAGGAATACGATAACGAATATAGATACAAGATTCATGTATATAAATACATAAATACGGGCTACCAATATGTTGGATTTAATGCCCTAGGATTTGAACTTCATGAATATCAAGAAACGGAGCATGGGGAAGAACGTAAAGATTCCCACATGTAGATGGAAGTTCTACATACCTTGACTTCCTGCTTTGAGCGTATCACAATGTCTTTCAATCCCTTCAACTTTAATCTATAGCAATACACGTCATAAGGATTCTATATTAGTAACAATATCCATGCTTTGATCATCTAAGCATTTTATCAAACACTTGGTGGGCATGAAGCTCCACAACCTTCATTAATGGTGTTTTCTTCACTCAATCCCCGTTCCATTACTTCTAGCTGATTCTACAATCTCAATTAGATGTAATTAACATCATTATTCATCACCCACATGAATACAACAATCCCAAGTCAACAATCCAAAAACTCTAGCATAGTTCATATAATTCTCTTTATCAAACCCATTTGCTATTCTCCCAAGAACTCATCAATTCACAACTATAAATGTTTAGAGAGTAGAAACATTACCTTTTTGAAGTCCAATCCTCTTGAATTCGGGTTCTAAGGTTTTCACATCCAACAATAATGTTCTAATCACAACTTTATGGATTAGAAGGGTTTACTCAAGTTAGAAAGGAATTAGGGACTTGCATTCAATCTAAAGTTATGATAAAAACTTACCTTGGAAGGTCTTAAGGTTTGGGACTTGTTCTCTCTGAATTTGGGGTGAGTTTTCGTGAATGGGGTGTGAAGAAATAAAGTGAAAAGCCTTAAAACGAAGTTTTATAATTGTTGTCGGTGCCTTTTTACGCCCAATTTTACATCCCGTATAATTTGTACGGACCATATATCATACCGTATAACCATTCCAGTGATTTTGAATTTCTGGACCAATTTTACGGCTGGAATATATGGCCCATATAATTTTTACGGTCCGTATGTTTCCACTGTAACTTGACAGAACACTGTTTAGTAAAACGGGCATAAATTTTTGTACATATATCTGTTTGACCGTCATAATATACCGTTGGAAAGGTATTTCAAAGTTCTACAACTTTCAAGAAGGAAGTTTTCCCAAATTCCTAATTAATAAAGGGGTTATAGTCGTTGGAAGTAAGACCTTCTATAAACTCACTTGCAAACATGCCCCGTAGAGTGGCTTTCAACTTTGCTTTGCCCAAAGACTTTTCTTATGTCTTGATTGGGTTTCAAACACCATTTATACACTACTCAAATTGGGTTCATTATACCCCCGTCTTATGAGTCAAATTTTAACCTGAATGCACGAGGTGTTACACTGAACTTCAATTTACATAAGTTATGGATTCCGTAACTAGTCATATTCTAGGAGATATGCCTCTTTGAAGTTGGATCAAAAATCCTATCCAAAATTCTACCAAGTTTTTTCAAATTTTCAACGAACCTAATTTCTTTGATTCGCTTGAACCCGAAACCTTTAAATACTTGTCTAACACTTATTAAAAGTCTTCCTTAACCCTATACGGGTATCATAGTCTCTCTAGACTCACGTTAGTTTGCTTACGACGACGCGAAAATTTAAGAGGTGTAACATTATTACCCCCCTAAACTTATTTAAAACATAATATTTACCCCCCTAAGCGCTAATGTGGCAAGGAGAGTGCATTTCACTCACTCAAAGATAGTGAGAAGCATAAAAAAGGGAAAAACTTAATTTGTTTCTTAAAAATCTGTATTTTCTTAAAATATGAAAAGCTGATTTTTAAAAAAATATGAAAAATCGAGCTTTTTTAGAAAATAAATGAAAATCGAGTCTTCTTATTAAAAAATTTGGATATTTTTTAAATCTGGAAAACGGATTATTTTTTACTATATATGAAAATAAATATAGTTTTTCAAATTTAGTTTTAAAAAAATGGGTTATCCACATTTTATAAAATAATTAATTTTTCCAAAATTTTATAAAAATTCAGTTTTCACATTTTGACAAGAGAAACAATTTTTTTGGATTTTATTTGAAAAATAAAAGTGTCCGAAGAAAATAAAATCATGAAAATCAAGATTTTTTAAGACATCTTAAAAAAAAAATCAAGTTCTCCAGATTTTTAACAAATCCATTTTTCCATATTTTAAAAAAATTCATGTGTTTCAGTTTTTTTTTTAAAAACAAAAGGGTTTTAAAAAAAAAATTCAAAATTTCAATTTTTCTGTAAAATATGGGTTTTAAAAATCTTTTTTTTTAAAGAAAATTCAGTTTTTTAATTTTTTTTAATCCATGTTTTCAATTTTTTTTTTTAAAATTGGTTTTAAAAAAAAATAATCAAATTTTCAAACTTTTATTTTTAGAAACGGGTTTTAAAAATCAATTTTTTTAAAAAAATCAGTTTTTTTTTTTTTAAAATTGACATGTAAGCTGAAAAATTAAAAAAAGTGAAGAAACGAATAAATACACATGTGGCAAGGAGAGTGTATGTCACTCTCCCATACGAGAGTGGGCATTAGCGTTTAGGGGGTAAATATTCTGTTTTAAATAAGTTTTGGGGGGTAATAGGACCCAGGAAAAGGTAAGGTGTGTCGTAGCAACTTCGGGTATAGTTCAGAGGGTAATTGTGTCTTATCCCTATGTTTATATACATAAACTATTATATGGGAAGTCTTGAACTTAAAAATTGAAAAATTATAATAACACCAAAGGGTTAGTCTTTCACACCAAAAACAACAATAATAAGGAATTGCACGAGTCCAAAGAAACGTTGATATTACAATCTTGTCATTTCACTTTTTTATATGACGTATATTCTGCTAATTAATTCAAAGAAAAATTAAGAAATCAAACAAATAACTTCATAATTAGAGGCACAGTTGGAAATTACGACAAGGCATTTGAGGCAATGAACGAAAATTATAATAGACACTTTAGGACTTTTATCGGACAAGATCTCTTCTTTTATTGAGCTAACGCAAGAAGATCAATATTCAGCATAACTCAAATATAGTGTTTAATAGTATTCAAACGATTCTCTAAATTTATATACTCATTGATATGGATTGCACGCACAAAGTGCACGCCCATAGACTAATATGTTAAATAAAGTAAATTGTCATATACAAGGAATAGCTTACTGCACCTTGTCCCCAAGCTATTAAAACCAATTGGGCTTCTATAAATGAAAAGAAAAGAGAACACTCCCACTTGCAATTTGTAAACAAAGTAATGAAACAATTTATCACATACTTCTGAATTCTGGATTGCCCAAATTCACACATACACATCAAATTGGAACAGTCTCCAATTTCAAAGAAAAAACTGAGGCGAGAGCTTTAGAACTGGAGCAATAACTGTTATAAAGTAAGGAGATGCTCAGGAACGATCCCTAAAAAAACGCTCGTTCCAGTTCCAAATACGAGAATAAGAAGAAAGGAAGTACAAGAAGACAAGAAGGAGAAGAGGTGAGTACAGTTTCAGTCGTTCCCATGGTTTAGTAAAAGGGAGGGGAGATTTTTTCTTCACCGGTTCATTCATTATGAACTAAAAAGTGGTTAGCCAAGAATCTCGCAAATAAGGTCCGTTGTTTCTACCCGTGTCTACTCCTCGTTGCCTTTATCACTCCCATCTTTATGGTTCATAGAGATATATAAAAAGAATGATAAAAATGGTATCTTATGGTAGAGGATAAGTTCAGATAGTTCCCTTAGTATGCAATGAACATTTTCGATCCTTTAAGTTTGTTAAAACCTAACACATTTAGTCTCTGTCAAATATTTTATGTTCGATAAATTTGACAGAAATGATTAAAAAAAATAATCATAAATATCAAAAAAGTCTTATCAAATCCTAAAATATGGAACACAAAAAGCGCACAAGAGCAAAACTTACATCTAAAAAAGTTGCACCAAAACTCTAGAAATAAATACTCCTTCCATCCCAATTTAAGAGCTTAATTTGACTAGGCACGAAACATATATAAGAAATGAAGGAGGCTTTTTTTTTTTTTTGAATTTTGTGGTCCTAAATTAAAAATGTGTACAATGTACTAAAATGTCCTTTGAATATTATAGTTATAAACTTACCGTGTATAAATTTACCGTGTGAGATATCTGAATTGTCAACTTACAAGCTATGAAAAGATCCATTCTTTTTGAAAGCAGAGGCGAAAAGAAAATAAGACACTTAATCAGACGAGTAAGGAGTTATAAAAGCGAAACTACAAAAATTATACCATTAGACACTAAATATGTGTTTCCGCTGGTTTTCTTTTTTCTCATCGTTTTCGTCTATTTGGTATATTGACGAAAATTTAAAGTATTAACTTTTCATAAACTTACTATTTCATGTATACTTAATGAACTATTTTGAACCTACTCTAAGGACCATCATTGTCATTTTCTCGAGATGACGGTAAGGGGAGGGGGAAGGAGCATAATGAAGATGAAAGGATGGTTAAGGGAAATGGAGTCCAACAAAAGTGGTGCAAAAATAAATTGGTTTTAAGGGTCATATCACTTGGAAAAAATATGTGGAAAACCAGCCTTGCTATTCTTTAGGTACGCTTTGGGCAAACCCCACTCTTGGGCATGTAAACCACTCAAGAGTTGTAAACCACGCTAAGGAATCTCCCATGTGAGAACCACTCTACGAATCAAGTCGACCACCCTTGCGAGTTAACTTTTGACAAATTTAAATGACCAAACCCTGCTCAATACATAGAATTATTTTGAATCTACGTCAAACATAAGGGACCATTGCTGTCATTTTCTCCCTCATTTCGTCCGATTTTAAGCAAAGAACACCTAATTTCAAACTCCAATTCATAATTTCCAGGAGTTTGTGATGCGCCTGTAAGTCTGTCAATATTTAACTCTACACTAATAGCTTGAAAAAATTAACCTAATTTATGCCAAACAGGGCATGATACTAAATTCTGAAACAGAATCCATAGGATTGAGATGATGATTTGCTAAAGAATTATCTGTGGCACAAGCTGAATCCATAATTTAACTTTCTTGCCATTTCCCACTTTCAATCTAAATATGTCTTGAAATTCCATCCATAGGCTTCAGATCATTTTCCACACAGCAATGCAATTTGAACTTGTTACAACTCAAGCGTTCTAATAGACATCTTCACCATATTTTACTGCAATCACTTGCTGCCAGACCCCCACTTTTTAGACATTCATTGCGGAAAAAAACTGAAATTAACTACGAACTTTGTAGCTAAATTGCTCATAGCTAACATAATTTTATGATAATCCGTCGTTAAATAGGATTAGTGATGGATTTTGCTGCTTAGCTAATGAATTTGTCCGTTGCTAATTCATATATTTTTAGTAGTGATTGTATCTCCAGTGCCACTTTAATATATAGAAGAGTTTTATTGTGAAACATCCGATCCTTCACTCCCATTCCAGCCATCTCTTTCATCTTTAATTACAGTTGGCTACTTGACTAAATGAACTTTTATTTTTCTTACTGTTGCCTTCTCACTGAAAATACAAAAATAATTTTGTAATTTTTTGTTTTGGTTGTTTGATATGGCTTGAAGAGAAGTAGATGATATATGCTTAACTTACTCCTGTTCTTTTTAATTTTTGAGAGGTGGAAGAGTATCTTAGTCCAATTTATTTTCTAACTACAGGAGCAAATTAATTGATAACTCTCTTTCCATTTTGCTTGTGTTCCAGTAACTTTACATTATAGTTAATAGTTTAGTTCCATTAAGAGGAGGGAAGGGGGTAGAGCCGTAGAGGAGAGAAGCTTATTGACGATCTTTGTTTGGATGAAGTGTTAGTATTTTGCTTTTGGTTGTTTGATGTGGTTGGAAGAGAGTAAAATAGATATACTTTCTCCTCCACTTTTAGTTCCTATCACAGAAAACTTTCAATTTAAGAACTTCCAAAAGTCCCAAAATCTCAGATTGAATTTATCCCTTAGCGTCTGCATAAAAACTTACCGATTAACTTAGAGGTGGAAAATGGATTTGGATTAAAAAAAAAAAAAAGTTATATTTGATGATATATCGGCTTTTGCTTTCCTTCTCTTTTCCTAATTTTTTGTAATTACTTTTCCTTTCTTTGTTTTCTTGCAGCTTCAAGAGTGCATAGGATCAGCTATTATTGCTATGGGACCAGAGAAACTGCTTTCCCTGTTACCTATCTCCCTGAATGCGAAGGATTACTCTGTTTCAAACACTTGGTTGATTCCTCTTTTAAACAAATATATATGTGGATCATCACTAGGTTTTTTTATGAAGCACGTGGTGCCACTTGCTGTGTCCTTCGAACAAGCATCATCAAAAGGTAGGCATATTTTGTTAATTCATTAAACTAGGCATAATATTTATGGTTGTTTTTGTCGTGTCCCAACTGAAATCCTCAATAATCATTTAGTTATGTTAATGTGAACTCTACTTTGGAAGTGCACTTAGAATTTGCTTATTATGTTAAATCTCTTAAATGAGTAGGTCTTTCATGTCAGATTCAGTACTATGTCTGGAACAATGCATTATCGTTTTATTAATTTTTGTGCTTGTGCATTTTGAATTTGATAGTCTTTGATTTGTTATTTGATAAAATCACTCTGTTTATTGTGATTCTCATGTCCTTTATTTTTACTCCCTCTGTACCAATTTATGTGACACTCTTTCCTTTTTAGTCAGTCCTAGAAAGAATGACACCTTTCGATATTTAGTAACAATTTTATTTTAAATTTCCCATTTTACCTTGAATGAGATGATTTACAGCCACACAAATACCTATGGAGCTAACAAATTCTTTTGTATTTTCTTCCTATTGTATTTTTGCATCTTCTTGATGCCATAATTGATATCACTTATTCATAAAAAAGAGTACAAGTTTCAAAAGTCTTCCTTTCATTCAAACTTCGTGCCCAGTCAAACATCATCACATAAATTGGGACGGATGGAGTAACATTTTTCTTTTGATTGTTCCTTTTTCTCTTATTTTCTTTATTTATTTGGTGTAAATTGATTTCCTTTATTCCTTTAATAGTGCAGTACTCATAATTTTTTCCTTGTATTTATAGCAGTTCCCGAATTTTAATGTGTACATTTGACTAGTGTTTACCCTTGTATGTTTGACTCAATGACACAATTTAATATTATACAAATAAGCATGGTTTTATAGGAGAAATATCAACTGTTTGTATGACAATTAAATAGCGAAATATCATTATCTTTTCTCTGATGGTTGAGAGTTGCATCCAAAAAGATTCTTTACCTACATTTGGAATTAAGTTTGCTCTTTTTGCCAGTTAAAAAGTCAGTAATTCGAGAAGAACTGCAGGCTTATGCCCGTGGATGTTGGGGACTATTACCTGCCTTTTGTCGTTGCCCATCCGACCTTCACAAGAATGCCCAAGCTTTGACTACACTTTTGACTCCTTTTCTCAAGGAGGACTCCTTTATGCTTGAAAATATTAAAGAAGCTTTGCAGGTTCAGTCCATAGTCTTGAAGTCTTTTTATATGGGATAATAGCACTTTTAGTCCCTCAATAATTGGTAAATTATGATTATGATCCTTTTGATATCTGGCTAAGCATATTGAACCTTCAATTAATTGAAGTGATGCACATTTAGTCCTTCTGCTTGCGACTCTTCTTGAAATTATCGAATTATCAATTGTTATATTACTTAATTATCCATGTGTAATATTATTTTTGTATTATTACTCAAGATTTGAGGGTAATATAAAAAGATTTGAGGGTAATATAATTCTAAAAATTGTCTAAATATAATAAATTTCCTATATGAAGGGATTACAAACATACATTTTTGTCAAAGATATCACAAGGGCCAAAATTAGAATTCAACAATTTTTGAGGGACTAAAAATGCCATTGTCCCTTTTTATATTGTTTTACTTCAGGTTTTCTTAAACAACCAGTTTTGTTTGGATTTAAGTAATCAGCTGTGTCTTTTCTCATAGGAGCTCGTGAACAAGAATAAAAATGTACTTGCATCTGATAACGTTTCTGGAGAGCTTATAACGGAGAATGAAGATCTGGCATTGAAGTTAAAACGCAAATGCTCTTACTCAAAGAAGTCAGCTAGTAAAAATATTAAGGCTTTGGCATCTTGCTCCGAGGAATGGCTCCAGGCTTTAGTTAATGTCTTTTTTAAGTCATCTCCTGAAAATTACCAGCAGTTCAAGGTATGTATCATATTATAGTTGATATAAAATATTGGTGATATTAGAATGAAATTACAGTTACAATTGAAAAATAAAAATAAAAATTTCTTGGTGAGCGCGGATATGCATATCTCGCCTCTTTAAGGAGATTAATGCTAATCGTAAGAAATTTATCGATCCAGCAGCAAGTCTTTCGACTTGTCCCCTCCGGTGATACAACGTCGTATAACTCAACAAACTACGGACAAGATGTTGAATCCAAAGCTCCACCAAACACCTTCCTTCAACTAATAAACTCTTTTATTTTTACTTTCCTCACTTTTTATGAATTCTCCAAAGGATATATATTTTCCTCTCTACTTTCACAAGTTAAGGATTTTTTCTATATATTTGAATTGGTAAGTGATATCATCCTTATATAATGGATGAAAAGGTATAGTGGTCACATTTTTTGACCACAAAAACGTGAGAAATATTTATACCAAATTATTTCTTTGTGGCTGCTACAATTGTGAAAAACATTGGCTGCTACAAATGTGAAAAACATTGGCTGCTACCATGGTCAACTTTTGTGGCTGCCATGGTCTTCACATTTTTTACCACAAAAAATGTGAAAGACATGGTCAACTTTTGTGGCTGCCCAAATGAAAAAAATTGCATGGCATGGCACAAAACATGAGGAACTTGGACAAAATGCGAAAGACATTTGTAATATTAAAATGCTCAAAAAACCTTACAATCCCCCACTCATTTTAATATTAACATAAGAAAGTTTATCAGTTGAAGGTAGATTAATATGCGTAATGAAGGTGTGCTTTTGCATTGAACCTCCACTTAGTAAAACAATAATCTTTACTCCGGAGCCGTAGTGGTCTCGGACTTGAACTATGACCGCTTTAGGAAATAAAAATTAACGCACACATAATAATCAAGGTGTTGACATGAGCTTTAATAGCCGCATTACGGCCTTGTGCTATCCCGAGTTTTCATGAGTGCTTTTGAGAACGAGCCCAATTCTCATAGGAAGCGGCCTGCTTCCACACTCACATAGGTGAAATCTGTCAAGAGTGCTTCTGTAACTTAACACCCCACTCATACGAGCTACAGAGTTTCATTAAGAGTTTATAAACTCAACCTCCACAAATTGTTACAGAATAATGCACTTACACCATAGGGAGGGAATAAATAAAATAGTGCATTTTTCTCAACAAGTCATCATATGATTCGTTTTTCCCATTGAACCTGGTTATAGGATCTCTAGTCACCAGGTTGGGTTTCCTCATATACGACTCATGAATTTATGGGCTTCAATTCCATTCCCCTCGATGTGCTCCAAACCTTTTCTCTTGCCAAGGCCTTGGTTAGTGGAGCTGCAAGATTGTCACAAGATTTGACATAATCAACATTAATTGTACCACTTGTCAAATATGATCTCACGATCTTGTGTTTTCTCATTATAGTCCGGATTTACCGTTATAATAACGGTTTTGAACTCTACCAATTGCGGCGGTGCTATCGCAATGAATTAAAATAGGAGGAATTGGTTTTCAAAATAAGGAATTTGAAATAATAAATCTCTTAACCAATTCGCTTCTTCACTAGCGAAGCTAAAGCAATTAGTTCGGCCTCCATGGTAGAGTTAGCAATAATAGTTTGCTTTTTTATTTTCCAACAAATAGCACCACACATAACGTAAAGATATAACCGGTGGTAGAACAAGAATCACCGGATAAAGTGTTCCAATCAAGCATCATTAAAGCCTTGAAGTAATGAGGATATTTTTTATAAAACAAGCCATAGGTTTTTGTAGCAACTAAATATTTCATAACTCTCGTTATGGCATGCCAATGTTCACTACCTGGCTTGCTTGTAAACCTCATGGTACTCAGCGCATATGCAATATCAGGCCTAGTGCAATCAGTCACATATCTCAAACTTCCAATTAAGCTAGCATATTCCTTTTGATTTATCACATCATTGTCACTTTGAACAGGAAATAAGTGAACACTTGAATCAAAAGTAGTTATAACATGCTTGCAATCAAGAAAGTTATATTTTTTCAAGATTTTCTCAACATAATGTGACTGGTCAAGGAATATTCCATCACATGTTTTAGTAATTTTTATTCCAAGAATTAAATTTGCCTCACCAAGATCTTTCATGTCAAAATGGCTTCTAAGAATATTTTTAGTTTCACCAATACCATTCATGTTAGAGCCAAAGATCAATAAATAATCAACATAGAGGCAAACAATAACATGTGAATTATTCCAAGACTTGTGATAGATGCACTTATCACATTCGTTTGTTTTAAAACCATTTTCAATCATGTAGGAATCAAATTTCTCATGCCATTGCTTTGGTGCCTGTTTCAAGCCATATAGGGATTTAGTAAGTTTACACACTTTGCTTTCTTGGCCTGCTTCAATAAAACCTTCTGGTTGTTCCATGAAAATTTCCTCATTTAGGTCCCCATTTAAAAAAGCAGTTTTTACATCCATTTGGTGAATGTGCAAATCAAAAATTGCAGCAATAGCAATTAAAAGCCTTATGGATGTAATTCTAGTTACCGGAGAAAAAGTATCAAAAAATTCTAGGCCTTCTAGTTGTTTAAAACCTTTAGCAACTTGTCTAGCCTTATATTTATCAACAGAGCCATCCGGTTTTAACTTTTTTCTAAGGACCCATTTACACCCAATTGTTTTACAACCTGGTGGTAAATCAACTAACTTCCAAGTTTTATTGGAAATAAGTGATTCCATTTCATCATTTACAGCCTCTTTCCAAAAAAATAGCATCATGTGAAGATAAAGCTTCTTGTAAATTGAGAGGGTCATCTCCAACATTAAAAACATAAAAATCAGAACCAAAATCTTTTTCTACTCTAGCTCTTTTACTTCTTCTTAACTCAAAATCATCACTTTCTTTAGTTTTCAAAACAGAAGTAGAAGAGTTAGGTAGTGACAAAATATTTTCGTTAGTCCTATGAACCCCACTATTTTTAGAATCAAATGAAAATTTGTTTTCATGAAAAATAGCATCTCCTGATTCTATTAGTATATTATCTTCAAGGCTAAAAAATCTATAGGCTGTACTATTTGAAGCATAACCAAGAAAAGCACAAGTAGTAACTTTTTTACCCAATTTACTTATTTTGGGATCCATTAGCCTTACATAAGCTAGACAACCCCAAACTCTTAGATATCCCAAATTTGGCTTGTGACCTTTCCACAACTCAAATGGTGTTAATTTAGTCTTTTTATGAGGCTCACGATTCAACACATTAGTTAAAATAGCTTCACCCCAAAAATTTAAAGGTGCACTAGACTCAATAAGCATGGCATTTGTCAACTCAACCAAAGTTCTATTTTTTCTCTCCGATATACCATTAGATGCAGGAGAGTAAGGTGGAGTAGTTTCATGAATTATTCCCAATGATCTAACAAAAGAATTAAACTCGTTAGACTCATATTCACCGCCTCTATCACTTCTAATTCTTTTTATTTTTCTACCAAACTAATTTTCAACTTCATGGAGATAAATTTTAAAATTTTCAAAAGCATCACTTTTATTTTTCATCAAGAGAACATATGTATACTTGGAAAAATCATCAATAAAAGTAATAAATATCTATTTCCTCCACGAGTTAAAGTTCCTTCAAGTTCACAAATATCAGTATGAATTAACTCTAATAATTCAGTTTTTCTTTCAACTTGAAAATGAGGCCTTTTTGTGATTTTGGCTTTACTACAAGCTTCACATTTTTCAAAATCCTTTTTAATCATAGGGATTAATCATAAACTACTCATGATTCCCACATAACGATTATTAATATGACACAAATGAGCATGCCAAAAATTAGTGGAAGAAAGCATGTAAACAGAATTAGTAACTTTATTCATCTCAACATTCAACTTAAACATCCCATCACAAGCATACCCCTTTCCCACAAAAATACCTTTTTTCACTATTACATATTGATCAGACTTAATAATTTGTTTGAAGCCTGCTTTGTTAAGAAGAAAACTAGACATCAAATTTTTTCTCATGGAAGGAGTAAAAAGTACATCTTTTAGAGTTAACACCCTTCCTGAGGTTAAGCTCAACTCGACATCTCCCTTTCCAAGCACTTGAGTAGTGTGAGAATCACAAAGCATGATGGTTTTGGGCTCCTCAAATGGAGTATACACTTTGAACCAATCTTTGTCATAGCAGACATGACGGTTTTGCACAGTCGAATCGACCCGTCATCCATCAACATTTTCAACCATATTTATGTGTGCTATCACCGCCACAAGTGGCTCTTCGGTAACTTTCGCCCGAGGTGTAGGACCACGTTTAGAAACTTGCAAAATCGGCAGTATGCCCACTCTTGCCACAGACAAAGCATGGTCCTCCATTTTGTGTTTGTTGATTTTTTGCTTGGTTGATACCACCATTATTTTTCTTGGGAGGTCTACCATTATTTTTCTTGAATATTTTGTTCTTAGGCTTCATAGAGGTATTTTTATTAGCATTAGGAGCAGCATTATTTGAAGTAATTAAATTTACCTTATTTGTGACGGGTTGTAAGTTACTCTCTTCCGTTTGTAAAAGTGCATCTTGGCCACTCGCTTCTTCCTCCACGATTCGCATAATCAACGTCTCAAGAGAGGTTTCCTTTTGTTTGTGGCACATAGTTTTTTGAAATTCCTTCCATGAAGGTGGAAGTTTATCTATTATGCCACAAACAATAAGGTTATCTCTAATTTTTATATCCTCGGACCTGAGTTCTCCAACGATCATTATAAAATCTTGGGCTTGGTCTACCACTGATTTGTTGTCCACCATTTGGAAACGAAAAAATCTACTAGCAGCATATTTTTTCGCTCCAGCCACCTCGGTATCATATTTACTGCGCAACGCTTTCCGATTTTCTTTGCGAGAGTAAGTTCTATCATAATAATCATAAAAATTATACGATAGACAATTAAGTAAATAATACCGACACTTGTATGAATCTTCATAATATTTTTCAGTTTTTTCTTGAAGAGAACTAAGTTCTTCATCATTCATGGAGGCGTTGTCTATTTTATTTGGATTCTTCTCAGTTAACACATAAGAAACATTGAGAAGACTTAAATAGAAGAGTACTTTACCCTTCCATCTCTTAAAGTGAATACCGTTGAACCGAAATGGCTTGTTAAGATCTCCTACTTTGACATCCGCCGATTTTTCAATTGTAGCCATTTGAATCTCCTTAAAAACTGTTGGTGATATTACAATGAAATTACAGTTACAATTGAAAAATAAAAATAAAAATTTCTTCCGCTGAGGCGCGGATATCTCGCTCTCTTTAAAGAGATTCAAGCCCACCGCAAAGAACTTACGGCCAATAGATAAGTCTTTCGACTTGTCCCTCCCGATCTGACAATGTTCGAACACGTCGTATAACTCAACAAACTCTGGACAAGATGTTGAATCCAAAGCTCCACCAAAGAAGAACACCTTCCTTCAACTAATAAACTCTTTTATTTTTACTTTCCTCACTTTTTATGAATTCTCCGAAGGATATATATTTTCCTCTCTACTCTCACATCTATATATTTGAATTGGTAAGTGATATCATCCTTATATAATGGATGAAAAGGTACAGTGGTCACATTTTTTTACCACAAAAACGTGAGAAACATTTATACCAAATTATTTCTTTGTGGCTGCTACAATTGTGAAAAACATTGGCTGCTACAAATGTGAAAAACATTGGCTGCTACCATGATCAACTTTTGTGGCTGCCATGGTCTTCACATTTTTTACCACAAAAAATGTGAAAGACATGGTCAACTTTTGTGGCTGCCCAAATGAAAAAAAATTGCATGGCATGGCACAAAACATGAGGAACTTAGACAAAATGTGAAAGACATTTGTAATATTAAAACGCTCAAAAAACCTTACATAAAATAACGCTGTGCTCTTCTGCTTGTCTTTTGTAGTTTTGTTGCTATTAATCTTTATTTCTGTTTTATTAGCTGCAAGAATATATAATATCTTTCCCAATTAATATATTTTATATACACTCAAGGTTAGTGTAATACATCACAAAAGTGGGAAGTGTTGTCTAAAACTGACCTCTCCCGTTTCCTTTTTCTGTAAGTTGGACTGTTTGGTTAGAAAGGAAACATACGTGTTCAGAGGAAAATCTAACGTGGTTCCCAATTAATTGTCTTATTTTTTTGAAAAAAATAATAATTCTCAGGTGGCAATAGAGTGCTTGACGTCCATCACTGATTCTT